>NC_081557.1:31697349-31997349 GCF_022355385.1 Mustela nigripes
CCCCCCCCCCCCCCCCCCCCCGCCCCGGCACCCCCTGGAACGTGGCTCACCTGTCTGGAGCCATCCCAGCCGGCTCAGGTCACAGCTGCACTTAACCTGTTCCTCTTGGTTCACAAAATAGCTCATACATTATTAGAAAATGATAACCATAATCATAATGGCAGCTACCGTTTATCGAGTACCTACTAGGTGGGAAATACGGCTGTGCTAACTTTGCATACATCAGCTCTCCCCTCTCCACGAGATACTACCCTCTGCATTTTACAGACGAGAGGAAAGAGGCTCTGAGAAGGGCAGCATCTTGCCCTCGTCTCAAGTTTTAGTAAATGGTGAAGTTATAACCCAAATCCAAGTCCGTCTGATTCCGGGCACTCCTTCTCCCTTCATTTTACCCTCACTCCCTCCCTTTCTCTATTTCTTTCTTTCCCTTCCTTCTTCTCTCCCTCCCTTCCTTCCTTCCTATTTTAAATCAGCTCTCCAGGAGAACGGACCTTATATTCTATCGCTTGCTGGATGCATTTAACTTCCAGGTGTCACCTCCTCCAGGAGCTGTCCAGGCTCTCCCAGGTGGAGGTCTTTGGGGTTGCAGAGCCCCTGGTCTAATATCACACCATCCAAAGGTTCTCACTCTCGGCACGTCTCAGGATCTCCCGAGGATCCCGTCCGCCTGTGTAGACCCCTGGACCCACCCCACCTCCAGATACTCTCATTAACAGATCTGGATGGGGACCCAGGTCCCGCGTTGTTTCTTCAGCTTTACTGAAGTAGGACAATGGATACAAACGGTAATATAGTTCAAGCGTACAGCCTGATGATTTGATGCACACATACATCGTGTAAGGGACCCCGCCACACCTGCTGACGTTTCCATTACTTAACACGTGCATCAGCAGAGTTTTCTTTCACTGTACCTTGCTGCCTTCCTTATAGGGGCCTCTGGAAAAACATATGTCAAGTGACAGTGACCACACTCCATCCAGGACTACCACCTGATCATCTCTGTAGCTCACAAACGACCATCCTAGGACAGAGCAGGCAGCAGGGCAACCTCTGGAGAGCCTCAGCTCCATCCCATAAATAGCCCCGGAGCCAGGGGTCGGACACAGCCCTGCAGGTTGGGGTCCAGGCCACCGGAAGCCAACAGAGAGGCCTTTGCGGGTGGTTTCCGCTCTGGCAGAGGCAGCCCTCTGGCTCTGCTTCAGGCTAAGTGTGAGGATGTGGCTTTAGGAGTCTGCGACTCAGTCCCTGGTCTGTCCCTGCTCTCATCCCACTCACCAGCTGCTCAGCCCTCCAGCAGCCCCACATACCTGTAGCAGTTGTTGTGGAATTTGCTGTAGGAAGAGAGAGTGATCAGGCCTCCCCACGCGGCAGACAAAGAGAAGAAGATCTGAGTGGCAGCATCCTTCCAGACCTGGGAGGCCAAAGGGGAGAAGATCCAAGGTCAGGAGGAGGCTGGCCCAGGGGAGGGGAGTCTCTCCTGCCCAGTGCCACGTCCCCTCCCTGGCGGAGAGGTAGTCAGGAGAGAGAGGACATTGGCACCAACATGCATCGTTTGTGCTGGAAGCCAAAAAGGCAGGAAATTACCTGGAAGACTGTAAGCAAAGGAGAGGAACTCAAATTACACACACATTTCATGCTTCTATGTCCTGCCACGGATAAAGCTGAGCAGAAGGGGAGAGCCCTTTCTTCTGCTGCATACACTCTCCAAAGACAGCTGCAACAGCCGAATGCAGTCATGGATACAAGATAAAGATCTGTTTAAGCGGACATTCTCACAGACGTCCCCCGCTATTAGAAAGGTGAGGTCCTACAGCTCCTCCCCTTAGCAAAACCACCTGTGCCGAAGCCCAGTGGATCTTACAGCCACATCCTCCTTGAACTTGGCCGACAATGCTTTCTGGTTCTCTCGGTGATTTCTCAGCACTGTCCTCATAAAACTCCAGAAGGCCACTCAGGAGTTAGCGCTGGAGACTTACGTGATTTGCAGAATAGACTTCCCACCATTTTTATAAATTAAATCTAGTTTTAAAATTGCGCTTTTAATACGCAAAGAGAAAGTTCAAGTGAGTGCTGTGTGCTAGTGAGTCTGTGCCTACCCCAACATCCATTCTCCCATACTCCTTAGTAACAAAGCCATGGTTTTCCTTAGAGGCAGCCAACCATCCGGCCCAAGGACTGCCTCCCAGAATCAAGGGCAAGTGTAGCTGGGAGGGGATAATCCCATGATTTTGTTTCTGACCAATGATGTGAAAATTAAGTGTAATGAGGGACTTCTAGGGTTCTCCTTCTTTAGAGAGAGGGAGGGCACCTATTTCCATTCCTTTCCTCAACCCCTTTGTGCTACCTGGAATGCTGCTATGATGGCAGGAGTTCAGCAGCCATTAGAGAAGTGAGTGATTGAGAATGGGAAGACGGGAGCCTGGGACACTGCAGAGCCTTCACTATGTGGAGTACCTCACTATGTGCCCTGGGGCCACTTCAGCACTTCAGCACGTAGGAGGGAAGTCAACTCTCATTCGCAGTCATCATCTGGGGGTTTTCTGCGAGGTGGAGTCAAACCCATCTGAGCTATGGCTATGTGTTCTCAAAGTACTCTATAAAAGTGAGTCTCTCTTTAAGGTGAGAAAATTCACTTATTAAAGAAGCCCCTCCTTGGGAGGTTTGGGGGCTGGGGATTTTTGCCCACACAGATAGGCAAAGAGGAAGGACAAGCGTGCGCCCGCCCGGTGTCTGTGTGTCACAAGTCTGCAAACGTGTCCGCGCCCTTTCGGGGATAATTGTCATGGTTCGTGCTGCCATTGTCCACCCCGCAGAAGTCCATTCCCAACACACGGTAATGAGTACCAGAGGAGTGGTGTGAGGGGCCCGATGCTATGAATAAGGGGAGGACATTCTTCATTCCAGACTGCACGGCAGCCCCGGAGAGAGGACCATGACGGAGGCCGATCGCTCCAGGGGTCAGAACACCCCCTGCTGCCCACTTCTCATGAAAGGGCTCCCGAGCACACCACAGCCCGAGGCTATCAGGACCTTGGAAAAGCCAGCAGCGAGCTACGCTGCAGGAGAAAGTCTGTCCCCCCTCGTCCAGCGGTCCCAGAGCGGGGTTTGTAAATGAAAGCATAAGCCCACCGTGGCGTCCGTGAGTTTCTCCCACTTCGGCGTGATGAAGTACCAGATCCCAGCGCCAGCTCCGGGCAGGGTGACCCCGCGGATGAGGAGGATCACCAGCACGACATATGGGAACGTGGCCGTGAAGTACACCACCTGAAAGAACCATCCGAAAGGGAGGCTGGGAGGAGCCGAGCCGCGAGCTGGGGCCACGCTGCAGGGGCCTCGACAGAGGCCAACTGGACCCACAAGCCTGGCGGGGAGGCTGCCAGCGTGGCTCCCCCAGACTCTGCCAAGGCTGAGGCCCCAAGAGCAAGGAGAACCAGAAACAAAGTCTGTGTGGCAACACCCAGGACTGTGGGCGTGTGGGGTGCAGTGCGGAAGGCTGGGGCTGCCTCACACCCCACAACCCAGCTGCCGAGGAGCTCCCTGAGGAACTACCCAGGGAGGAAAGCAACGTGCCTCCTTCCTCCCCAACTCCGACCCCACCCTCCACTTGAGGCCCCCAAATCCACCATGAGAGACAGATCTTCTAGCTCTAGCTTTCCATCCCTGTGTATACAGACACCTTAAGGGAGGCAGCCTGGCCAGAAGCAAAGAGCACGATCTAGGAAACATTTAAGTTTAGGGCCACCTGGGTGGCTCAGGTGGTTAAGAGTCCAAATCTTGATTTTGGCTCAGATCATGGTTTCAGGGCTGTGGGATCGAGCTCTGTGTTGGGCTCCATGTTCTGCCGGGAGCCTGCTTGAGATTCTCTCTTCCTCTCCCTCTTATTATTATCTTTAATAATAATAATGATGATGATGATGATAACAATAATAAAAGGAAGATTTAAGTTCAAATGAAACCACACATCTAGCCCTGAGTAGCTGTGAGACCTTTGACAAGCTAATAAGTTCTCTGAATCTGCGTCTGCCTCTGTAAACTGGGCACAAGGACACTGTTCTTAAAAAAAGAATTGTGTGGATTAATAAGCCACTGGCATAGCCTGATTTGTAACAGATGGTCATTCAGTGCGGTTAAGTTCCACAAGCCTGCTAAGAGCTGGATGCTGTACCAGGTGTCAGGTGTATTCAGAAGGAGCGATTCAGGAACTAGAGAACCCAGAGATGTCTGCTTAATGGACCATGCCATTGCACCCAGGACATTATGAAGTCCAGGGGGGCACTGCACAATCCAACCTGGGAGTTTGCTAAAAGATTCACGGAGATGACACCTGAGCCAGATCTAGAGGCCAAGGACAACTTAAGGGAGGCAAGGGGAGGGGGCAGGGGGAGGAGGAAAGTGGGCAAGGCAGACATGTGAGGGCAAAGGTCTGATGACCCATAGGAGGGCATGGCGTGGAGGCGAAGAGTGATGGGGGTCCCCGGGGACATGGGCATTTTCAGTGGGAAATAGGGAGCTACTGCAACAATTTGGGCACATCGTGAGAGGCCCTGAATGCCAGTCAAAGGATGCTCCTGGATTCTGGATTCTGGATGCTCCTGGATTCCCTCCTGGGAGGTACCAGAGTCAAGAAACATTTGGGAAGTAACATCAGTAACACTGGGAACTATGGCTGGATGAGACTTACCTGTCTACCAAACATCTGGGTAAAAGCAAGAGCTTGGGATCAGGATCCCATCCCACTAGTCTGAGTTCAAATCCTAGCCCCATCCCTTACGAACTGGGCCACCTGGGAAAAGACTTGACTTCTCTGAGACTCAGTGTCCATACCTGCAAAGTGGCGGTAGTGACAGCGTATTCCTCGTGGGACTCTTGGAGGAGTTCCCTGGGACAGGTCACACAAAATGGGACAGGTCTGGGGGCGCTGGCACCAGAGGCGCCATGTTAGTCTTGCCCTGGATTCCCCAGCCCTGAATTTGGTAACAATGGCAACCCTCTGCTCACAAGCCATTTGAGTCCCAAAGGTCCAACCAAAGACCTTGTAGGGACGAGACTGAGCTCCCCCCAAACCCTCCCTGATCCTTGAGGTGGGCAAGCACTGCGGGCTCAGGGCCACCCATTCCCACATCCCCAGCTTCAGTCTCCCCTCCTGGGACACCTGGAACACCTGTCCCCTGGGAGGGAGACACAGATGCCATCACACACTGGATCTACAGACCCCAGGGCCTGGCAGGGGGCTCCAGAATGGCCAGGACTGGCAGGCACTGGGTTTTCAGGGGACGGGGACAGAGTCAGGGACTTGCGAAGGTGGGCTAAGGGAAGGTTAGGATCGAGACTCAGGTAGAACTGTTGGGGTCATTTCATTAAGCATTTGGGTATATTGTAAACTTCATGAAGACACTTGCCCTTGAATAGCTGACATTCCAACTAGGGAGACAGACAGCCAGGAGTGGTCCTAACCATATTATCTGGCATGTTGGAGGGTAATGAGTGCACTAGGAAACAGAGAAAGCAGAGCGGGGTAAAGGGGGGTGGGAAGCTGGGGTGGGCGGTTGGGAAGATGGCCATGTTGAAATGGGCAGGTGGGGAAGGCCTCATTGAGAAATCGGCCAAGACTTGAAGGAAGTAAGAGGAACCCAACTGGGTGTGAGAGATAGTCTAGCAGAGGGAGCTGCTGGAGTAAAAGGCCCTAAGGAGGGAGTGTTCCTGACCCGTAGTAACAGCAAGAAGGAGTCCAGGTTGGCTGGCGGGAGCACAGGAAGGAGAGGAACTCAGAGACGTGGGGGTGTGGAGTGGGGACTGATCGTGTCCAAACGTGGGAGCCTTTCCTGTGGGATACAGGGAGCTGCTGCAGCCATTGGGTGGCGGGGTCACAGGATCTGACATTTCAGCCCGTTGGGCTCCTCCAGGGCCAGGGTGGCACGGGGCGGGGGGTGGGGGGAGATGGTGGGTAACGCTGCAGGGTGCAAAGGAGGCACAGGGACAGAAGTGAGGAGGCCAGGCTGTACTCCTGGCCAGGGCCAGTGACACCTCCAACAGGAATATGCTTTTGCTGAGAGAGCTACAGGATTTCCTGATGATTCAATGTGGAATGAGAGAGAGAAAGATGGGGGGGGGGGGGGGGGGGTCAGCCTCAGCAGCTGAAAGGGCAGACTCCCCACTGTGCCAGGCTGCCAGTTCAGGAAATAGGAGGGGCTATTTTCTTCCTCTAAACCCCACCTACCATCAGGGTCAAGACTTTGCTTTTGGCTACATTGCAGGGACCGGCGGGTCTCCCTTCTCTGCACTGCTACCACCACCGATAAGGGGGTCTCTGCGGCTTCCTGCCTCCCTTCCCAGAGAATGTGATTACTAGGGGCTGTGGGGGAAGGCAGCCCCCATCCTCCCCACCCCACCAACCCTGCCTCTCCCCTGAAGTGAAGCCCTTCTGCACACAGACACTGTGAAACCCAAAGGCATTTGACATCTTGGAAGAAAATCACTGCCCCAGAACAGCCCCGGGCTGCCCTCCCTACTGTGGGATGGAACTGGGAGGAGGAGATCCTGGCCAGTCTGACCTCCCCACCCCACCAAGACAGTAGGGCAGGTGACCACAGAGGAATATCCTCTTCACCTCCTGACCCTGGGGGCTTGCAGGAAGTAAGGATGGGGAGAGGCAAGGAAGAAAAGGTGACCCGGGCAGCAGGAGCCGGCAGAAGAAAACCACCAGAATGGCACCAGTCTACCGAGCTGAGACACCTGTTATCTGCCTACCTGGGCGCCTGCGTGCGCACAACCATTTCTGGAGCCCCCTCTATGGGTCAGCTGTGAGTAGTCCCATTTTGCAGAAGAAGAAAATGAGACTCCAATGACGCATGTCACAAGAGGTTAAACATCTCACTCAGGGTCTCCCAGTTGAAGCCAAGATCCAAACCTTAAGCTTTCCGATTCCAAAGCCTCTGTTCTTCTCAGCAGGTCCGCCCTGCTGGCCACATGATCAGAAATGGGTGGGCAGAGCTGGGACTGGGGGGGCGGCCAGTACAGCACTAAGGGTACAACACTGGAGGAGGCACTCACTCTCAGAGCTGACCACACGCGTGCAGGAGCCTGAGAAAGTGTGTCTCCTGAAATCTTGCCATCCCAGGCACCGTTGGTGTGCCATAGTACTCAGGCAGTGTGGGCCCTGAGCTCAAAGAGGCCGCAAGCTGACCTTCAGGCGGTCTGCTGGTCACCCCTGCCCCTGGAATTCTAGCTGCTCGAAGCGAGCTGGAGGTCTAACAGGAAGCAACAAGCCATTCTTGTCTCTGAGGGTCCCCCATAAGAGGAACTGAGCTCATCTTGCTGCAGGAAAAGGTGGACATCTCGTCTGCTTAGCAATGGCAGTCTGGGGCACCTGGGCAGCTACCTTTGGCTTGGGTGGTGATCCCGGGATCCCGGACCAAGTAGGACGTTGGACTTTCTGCTCAGCAGGGAGTCTGCTTCCCCTCTCCCTCTGCCTGCCACTCCCTGTTCTTGTGCTTTCTCTGTCACTATCTCTCTAAATAAATAAATAAAATCTTAAAGAGAGAGAGAGAGGGGGAAAGAGAGAGAAATGGCAGTCTGGCCATCTTTGTGGAATTTCAATTACAAAGGAGCCGTCAGAAACCAGGAGCTTCAGCCAAGCATTCACCTTGGCTTCCAAACAATGCACTGTGCGTGATCAATGTGTGCACACCCCAGGTCCAGATAACAAATTGGGATTCATTATTTCTGGTGGCATTCCTCATTTAAAAAAAAAAAAAAAAAAAAAAAAAAAAAAAAGCCCCAAATATTTTTTGGTAACCCTCCCAAAAAAAAAAAAAAAAAAAAAAAAAAAAAAAAAAAGGTCCTCGATCCTTAGTTGGCAACCGTTCTCAAAAAAGCAGAATGAGAAGTTAGCAGATCTAAAAGAAAAGCTTACCAGCCCAGGGCTCCTGAAAATTTCCCAGACCAGAAAGCCTGTAAAATCTAGCACCAGGGATTAACTCCCAAACCAACAGAAAGAACGAGCTTTAACATTGTCCTAAAAAATCATGGGTTAGGGGCGCCTGGGTGGCTCAGTGGATTAAAGCCTTTGCTTTTCAGCTCAGGTCATGGTCTCAGGGTCCTGAGATCGAGCCCCACAACAGGCTCTCTGCTCAGCAGGGAGCCTGCTTCTCTTCCCCTCTCTCTGCCTGCCTCTCTGCCTACTTGTGCTCTCTGTCTGTCAAATAAATAAGTCTTCAAAAAAATATATCATGGGCTAATAAAGCTCAGAGGGTCTTAGAGAACATTCATTCTAAGCCTTGAGTTTGCAGATGTGGAAAGTAAGGCCCCAGTGCTTCCTGGGACTTGCCCCCCTGCCAACGACAGCTGGTGGTGGCGGAGATGGGGTGGAGAGGCCAGGGTGCTGGCTCCCAGTGGGGGGACTTTCCTCCCCGCTGTGCAAACGACGACTCCACAGTTCTGCAAGCCCATGTCTTCCCAACAGCCCCTCCTGGGGAAAGGATGTCATGGCCTGGGAAGGGTCCAGGCTTTAAAGGGAAATACCTTAGGTTCAGATTCCACCACGGCCACTTAAAAGCTGTGTGGCCTCAGGCAATTTACTTGGCCTTGAAGCACCTCACCTTCTCTATCTATAAAATGGGAGCAAATGTCCTTCCTCAGCAAATGTCCTTCCTCATTGTGCAGATGACTGAACTGATGCACGCGCCGCAGTTAGCACAGGGCCAGGCACGTGGTGCTCAACAAAGCTCCCCACCTCTCCCCGTCTCCCCACCAGAGCCGCGGCTTCCAGGATATCAGAGTGGTGCGGTGCCCACCCACTACATCAGTCGTTCATCGTCACAACAATGAGAAAAGCCAATGCTAGTGAAAAACCGACCGTATGCGGGGGATTATATGTGGCCGATCTCATTAATCCCTATAACGATCCTATGTGATACATACTGTTACCCCCAATTACACATGCAGAAACTGAGGCTCTGTGGATCAAATGATTCATCCAAAGTTACACAGTGAGAAGTGATAAAGGCAGGATTTGAACGCAGGTGGCTCTAACTCTAGAGCCAGCAAGCCATCCTTCCCCAGGTCACCAACAGGACCACTGCTCTCCCTCCTTAACTACCACCCCCTCTCTGGCAGTCCCCACCTAACCTATCCTGCTAGAGACCTGTCCGCTAGAGACCTCTCTGGTCATGTCAATCACGGTCAAGGTTGTCCTGTCTCTATCTCGAGTTGTAAGGGACAGTCCTAACAGTGAGATTTTCTTTGTGCAAATACTTGGCCTCTCTTGCTAAGCAAGCACTTGGCTGGGATCCAAGCCACAGAAGGCAAGGAGTTCAGGAACCTCAGGACACATGAGCCATTGATGTAAGGGTCATCTCAACACTTCCCCGATTTTCCTGCTGCCTTAGAAAAACAATCTAGTCTTAACCACTTATTCAGAGCCAGCAGGCTCCTCGGGGGTCATGTGATCCCAGCTCTCATTTTACAGAAGGGGAAACTGAAGCCAGAGAGGAAAACTAAGATCAGCTCCCCCAGCAAGTGTTCAGACAGAATGACGTTAGAGCTCCAGCATCTCAGACACTCCCAGCCTGACTGCCTTTACTTTAGAAATGGGGAAGCCGAAGACTTCCGCAAGAGATAAAGGAAAATTTGGTTTTCGTTGTAGCAGAAAAACAAATAGAAGCTAAGAGCAAACCAGAAGCTAAGCCAGGCTTCACGGCCCAGGTAGAGATGTCCCCACATAGCAAAGCCCATGGGAAGCCCTGGACTAGAACCCAGCTGCTCACCCCCAGTCTGCTTCTCCTCCAACCTTATGTGATTTGAGATGCAGCCTCTGCCTCTTGCAATCCCGACCACACTGCTGGAGCCCACAGCTCAAGTCCCTGTGGCTGCAGATTACAGGGCGAGCAGCAGAAAGAGCTGTTATCCAAAGGCACCTATGGGCATGGCCATGGGCCCAGGGAAAGGACAGACTCAGCTCTGCGGCTGATGGGTGCCAGGTTTGGGCCCCTGGCGGGAGATTATGAAGCCCACCTGGGAGGTGGAAGAACTTGAGACCCTGACACCTAGACCAAGTCAACCCCACAACCTCTGGTCTGAGCCCACCACTGCCACACTCATTCCTTGGGCCTGAAAGACATCTTGAGTTTCATCCTGAGCCACCCTTAGGATGATCACCCTTAGGATGATTAAATAACATTGATTATCATCAAGTGACCGGTTAACTGTTTAACAGGTTTTTGTATTCTTTTTCTAAAGCATCAAGAAGATGAGGGGAAATAGTGTGACCCTTGTAAGAATGTCCAGTGTATCTTGGGGTTTCCCAGACTCCTTGCTTTCTGTGCCTTGGAACTGAGCCTGGGGTGGGAATTCCAACCTCTCCAAAGGGACGACCAAAGGACTGCTCAGACAGAGTGGCCCAGTCTTTACTCAACAAAAATCCCACTGGCAGAGTTGTCACCATGTCGTGCTTTGGGCATGTGAAGTGGAAAAGTGTTTGGCTGTGGGGGGTTGCAAAAGGGCATGGGACGTACAGAACATAGTGGTGGCAGTGATGAGAAGGAATCCACTTGACAATTTTGGTCTTTTTCCAGCTTCTCAGCAGAAGCACTAACTGACTAGGCAGCCAAGAAGCAAAAAGCCAGTAGCACTAATTCTAGAGTTAGGGAGAGAGACCGAATCATGGGACACGGGTCCCATCTGCTGAACGAAGTGGCAGCCCCTGACAGGAGAGGAAGGAAATGAATCAGGACCCACACCATCCCTCTGGAGCTCTGTGTGTATTTGTCTCATTTGGTCCTCAAAACAGCCCTGAAAGAAAGGTGTTATTATCCCATTTTCCAGATGGGAATGAAGTCACTTGCCCAAGGTCCTAGAGCTACTTAGGGTCAGAGTCAGAATTACACCCATGTATCCTGACTCTCTTGCCAGGGCTCTTTTGTGGCTTCATGATACAACCATGCCTGGGAGTCCCAGAGATTTATTTTTTATTTTTTTAAGATAAATACAAATTCTTACTTTTCCTGAAGTCTTGATTCCTTTAGCCAGGGACGCATACACAATCACCCAAGCCAGGAAGAGGCAGAAGGCTAGTGGCCACCTGATCTCGCCAGGATATTCAATCCCTGCAGAAATCTTCAGCACAAAGTACCTAAAAACAGCAAAGAGAGAGCAAGGAGGGGAATGAGGAGGGCGGGAGGTGACAGTCTGCAAAGCCAGGAGCCTTGGATAAACCCCCGCCCTCCTCACCCTGCCAGTTAGGGACCTAACGGGATCAGGGTAAGGAATGCTCTGATCTGGGTTCAAGCCCACAGCTGTCTGCAAAAAGGCCAGCTGGAGCACTGGGTGTGGTGCAAAAACAATGAATACTGTTACGCTGAAAAAAAAATTTAAAAAAAAAATTAAAAAAAAAACAAAACAAACGTCCAGCTGGATTTCCCCGGTTCCCAGTTACAGGCTGGAAAGCCTCTCATGGCCCTGGGCAGCCTCTGAACAAGGCTAGGTCAGCTCCATTGGCATCCAGAGCTGCCCCAGAACAGGTGTGACAAGTCCAACGGCATTGGGGGTCCTGGCCCAGCCTGCCCACAGGCACTCTCGAGGCTGAGGTCTTTCTGTAAGGACACACCACTAACAGGCACTCTGAACCATCAAGGAAGATTTTTGTGTATTTTCTGTAGTGTTCTACTCTTTTAAGAGGCTGCATTCCAATTGCATTTGTATAATTTTAAATGTAAAAGAGTCACGAGGCTCAATGACCAAAACTGCTGCTCTGTAGGTTAGTTCAGTTGCGTTGGTCACTGGCCGAGCCTGGCTGAAATGGAAAAGCAGCGCCGGCTGGCCCTTATCCAAGGAATGCAAAGACTGAGAACATGTGAACAGAAGGGGGCTGCTGGTCATCTGTGTATCTGCTTGAGAAGCCGTGGCCCGCCTGGCAGCCCCCACATCCCTGGCAGTGGCTTGTAGCCCGGCCGCCCTCCTGGGGACAGGAGGTAGTCATGGGGACAGGAGGTAGTCATGGGGACAGAGTGGTGACTCAGATAATCCTTGCAACTCTGCAACAACCAGCGCCGGGATTCTGGATGCAAGCACCGTGCTGTAGCCTAGCATTTCTCTGTGACCTGAACGAAGGGCCAGCTAGAATCCAGACTCCACGGGACTGCAGAAACGTCAGCCCAGAATGTTCTGACCTGCAGAGGGACGCGAAGGTGGCACCACTCCTGGCCTGGCTGGCCACGGTGCCCTCCAGCCCGCCAGTGAGTGTGGACTCCGGAGGCCGTTAATCAGCGCACAGCCTTGCGTTCTAGAACAACCACGCTCCTTTCTGTCTCAGCCCCTGCGGCAATCAGGGCTCAAGAGTGGAGTCAAAGTAGGCCGCCTGGGTTAAGTCAGTTAAACGTCTGTTGTTGACTCAAGTCATGAGCCCCAGGTTGGGCTCCCTGTTCCGTGGGGAGTCTGCCTCTCCCTCTCCCCCTGCTCATGCTCTATCTTTCATTCTCTCAAATACATAAATAAATAAAATCTTAAAAAAAAAAATTGAGTAAAAGTGACCAGGGGTGGAAGTGACCTGGGCCCCCAAACCTTAGGAACATTTCCCAAGCAGTGCCAAGGCTCCCCCCAACATCCCCACTCCCCTCATGGGCAAACCATTTAGGCAACAATTAATTCCACAGCATCTCGGCCATGCCAAGTACGCCATGCTTTAATAAGGGACTTCTCCAAAGGCTAGTAACATTTCTTCTTGGAAATGAAAACTGGTCCCAGAGGATTAGTGAAGATCACCAAAAGCAGACCTAGAATCATTCGAACCACATGGATTATGGGATCAGATTTTGTCTAACCACCAGGTCAAACTCAGCTTCCCAGTACTAAGGGTGAATCAAGACCCACTACATTATCTTCACAAAGAATTATGTCATCATTCAGCCTAACTCCCCCTTTTGTCCTGTTCCCTGTATCCTCTGCGTGCATACAGGAGAGAAAACCTGGAAAAGGAATTACTCGTAATTGGGAGAAGTGAGGATAGGAATGACCACTTCTCACTATCTAAGTGAAGGCCACAAACCAGGGGTCCACTGACATGTGAGTTTTATTTGGCCCCAGTGTTTTATTTGAATTAGTTTGCTAACATTTAAAATTGGAGAGACACATAAAAATTTGGATTTTATTTCCAACCTCTCATAAAACAGAAGCTCTAGAGGCACCTGGGTGACTTAGTCAATTAAGTCATGGTCCCTAGGCCAGGGGTAGGTCTTGATCCCAGGGTCCTGGGATTGAGCCCCACATCAGGATCCTTGCTCAGCAGGAAGTCTGCTTCTCCCTCTCCCTCTGCTGTTCCCCTGCTTGTTCTCTGTCTCTCAAATAAATAAATAAAATCTTTAAAAAATAAAATTAATACAAAATAAAATGGAAGTTCTAGCAGCAGTGGCCCAACTTCCCACAAGACAGTGACCATTGGGAGCTCAGCAGGAACAGCCTCCCTCCCCCGTGGCAGACAAGGCTCTCTGGTTTGCCACAGTCCCCACCATTCTCTATCAACTTGTTCATACTTCAAAACCTCCCTGCCAAGCCCTTGGCATGTCTGAGTTTATAACCCTGACATAAAGCGTAACAGGAGAACACTCCTTACTTACACTTCATTGAACTCTTTCCACATTTATCTACCTTAAAAAATCATTCCATAAACTTTATGAAATCTTCCTAGAATGGCTGAGGATTTCCTCATATCCCTGAACCTCAATCCTCAAAGACCAGACAAAAATGGATGTAGAAAGTACAAAAGTAAGGCAAAACTGTTTAAAAAAAAAAAATTAGTTCTTCTTGAAACTAAGTCATTGACGATGCCTGGTTTTCTTACTTTTTGCCTCTCTTCCCTTCTGAAGTTCAGAGGAACTAAAAATAAAAACCCAACACCTAGTTTACTGAAGGTCTGCTTTGACCCCATTGGCTGAAGGTTTTGCAGAGTTCTGTCACCAACATCGGGAGTGACAGCACCGCCAGTTCTATTCCCAGAAGCACGCAGTCACCTCCGCTCTCCTGAACCACGACGATCAACAATCTGCTCTCAGAAGCCCAATCAGGGAAGAAACCTTCCTTCTGGGTCACTCAAGTAGTGGGGAGGGTGCAGAGGGAGGCAACCCATCCCTTGGGCCACCCACACCTCTAGATGACAACTTGAAAATCCATTCATTCACTGGGTTTCCCTTAGAAAGTTAAGGAAAAAAAAATGTCTTACTTGAAATACTCTTCACTCCCACTGACAAACGTCTTATTGGCCTGGCTGGTGAAGTTAACCATCGTCAAGTTGGGATAGGCAGTCATGCAGAAAGTTGAGTTCTTGATCTGTATTTTGGGATGGTCGCTGATGACACAGGAATCTGTGTAAGAGAGCATGGAGCAGAAACACGGTGAGATCTGTACAGAAAATACACGCACGTCTCTCTCCAGCAACTGGGAAACAAGAGCTGAAAATACTTGCCAAATATTGGAGAGTAACTTTGAGGAAGTGTTAACTGAGCACAGCCAGGTGCAGACGAACCCAAGGGTTATGTGTTATTCACGCTGGAGCCCCCGGGACCCACAGCAGTGCCTTGTGCTGATGCCAAAGGCTGTTGTTTTCAGAACACTCCCTGGATGGCCAGAACCGTGCCAAGCATTCTGCATGTGTTACCTCATTAATGTTCACAACAGCCTAGAGGTAGGTGCTATTGCTGCCTTTTTTTAAAATGCGGGGGGGAGGGGGTACACCTTGGTGGCTCAGTGAGTTAAGTGTCTGACTCTTGATTTCAGCTCAGGTCCCCATCTCAGGGTCATGGGACTGAGCCCCATTTAGCGTGGAGTCTGCTTGAGATTCTCTCTCCCTCTTCCTCTCCCCCACTCCAACTCTTTCTCTCAAGTAAAAATAAGTAAATCTTAAAAAAAAAAAAAATTCTTTAAAAAAGTGAGGGAAAAGTTCAAGGAGCCTAAGTAACTCTACTCAAATCACAAGACCAATAAGGAAGAGAATCAGGATTCAAATCCCGATCCTTATGACTCTGACTCCATAGAAAACAAATGGCTTGCAAAAATGAATCCGCAATTGAATTCTGAAAATTGAAATCTGCGATCTGAAATTTCATCAGATGTAAACAAGCCTTCAGAAGGACTACCTCCACAGAAGGCTTCCTAAGGAGGTCACCTTGAAGTCAACATAGAGTAAGTGCTTTAAAACACAGCCTGGGGGCGCCTGAGTTGCTCAGTGGGTTAAAGCCTCCACCTTCGGCTCAGGTCTTGATCCCAGAGTCCTGGGATCGAGCCCCACATCGGGCTCTCTGCTCCCTGGGGAGCTTGCTTCCTCCTCTCTCTCTGCCTGCTGCTCTGCCTGCTTGTGATCTCCGTCTGTCAAATAAACAAATAAATAAAATCTTAAAAAAAAAAAAAACACAAAAACAAAAAGCAGGCTGCATCTGCTTTCCACACACTCACGTGGGGTAGTGGAGGCAGCTGCCATGCCATGTGCTTGTAGGCCTCCAGCAAGACCCCACATGTGCTTCTCAACTGGGGACAAAGCTGTCCCCCAGAGGACACTTGGCAATATCTGGAGACATGTTTATTTGTCATTTCTGGGGAACAGAGAGTTACTGGCATCTAGTGGTTAGAGGCCCCTGACTCCACCAAATATCTTCCAGTGCCCAGGACAGCGCCCCCCCAACCATAGAATTATCTGGTGAAAGTGTACAGAATGTCAAAGTTGAGAAAGGCTGACCAAGGCTGGGGTGGGCAAGGGGACTCACCATGTGGCTTTTAGTGTGTCAGGCACTGTGATGGACACTAACAATGCTTATCCGGAGAGATCCTCATCAGATCTGGCAGGTGTATATTATTATACTTTAATTTTTTTAGAGAAAGAGAGTGGGGGGCAGGGGCAGAGGAGGGAGAGAGGATCTTAAGCAGACTCTACACCCAGTGTGGAGCCCAAGGTGGGGCCCAATCTCACAACCCTAGGATCATGACTTGAGCTGAAATCGAGAGTCAGATGCTCGACCAACTAAGCCACCCAGATGTCCCTATTATGTTCATTTTAAATAGGAACAAGCTGGGGCGCCTGGGTGGCTCAGTGGGTTAAAGCCTCTGCTTTCGGCTCAGGTCATGATCCCAGAGTCCTGGGATGGAGCCCCGCATCGGCTCTCCGCTCAGCAGGGAGCCTGCTTCCTCCTCTCTCTCTGCCTGGTCTCTGCCTACTTGTGATCTCTCTCTCTGTCAAATAAATAAATAAAATCTTTGGGAAAAAAAAAAAAGGAACAAGCTGAAGTTTTTCTGTCCATATTCCAAGCCTCTCTGACAGCTTTATAAAAACTCATCACTTGACAGATAGTTTAAGTAGAGTCCACCAACATACCATTTTATCCTAAAAGATATTATTTTACAAAGGAGTGAAAAGCGACAGTAACAATGGCAAATGCTTACATGAAGCGTACCAGTTACTGTGCTTTATATGTACCAATTAATTTGGGCCTCCCATCACCCCTACGAGGTAGGTATGCCACCTGTCTAGGCTGCAGATAAAGAAACGAAGGCACAGAGAAGAGCATGCTTTAAGATCATGCAGCAAAACCAGGAGGCAAACCAGCATTCTCTCTCTGGGAGCCATGATCTCAGCCACTCTGTGAGGAGGCAGAGAGCAGGGATCATAGACTCGAACAGCGTCAGAAGGCAGGCTGGTGACACAAATGATGAAGGCATAAAAGAGGGTCATAAGGGGAGGTGGGGACTCTGACAAACCAGAGAATGTTCCAGCCGACCCGTGCCATGCTTTTCCAGGTGTTCTGGAAAAAAGACACAGAAGATGTGCATATCTACGTGAACCCTCACCATTTTAAAACGTTGCAAGTAAGATCAAATTACTTTTAAATATCATGGACCGAACTATGACCACAAAAGAGCACATGGGCCCCCAGGTCTGAAACATGAGCTCCCAACGCATGCCCTCCGTGAAACAACAAAGTGGGTAAGATCATAGGTGCTGAGGCTCCTCTGCCCCGAGAGTTTAGATGAGTTCCTTGACCTGTCCAAACCTCTCCTGTTGGATAATAGTTGTGTCTAGGTCACAAAATTGCTGAAAAAGCCAAAGTAAGTGACACAGGATGAAAAAATAATTCTCACCATGCCTAGCGCACACTTGGACTCCACCGGTTTTAGCCATAACTCAGTCATCGTTGTTACATCTTTTCATGGGGTGGGCATCTCTAGTCCTTAGCATCCTCTCCCACAATGCCACTGGCCAGCCACAAGCCACCTATGGCCTCCCACCCATTCCCCCAGAAGATCTCACTATATCGGATAAAATGTTAAAAACCACACTTGTAAGAATCTTTTCCCTCTGATGAGTTCTTCAGACCAGGTTTTCAACGGTGCGACTGACTTCGGGGCCAGAGTTCCCTGCAGGGGGAGCCGTCCCGCGCATCGCAGGACACTGGACAGCACCGCTGCCCTCTGCCCACTAGATGGCAGGAGCATCCACCCGGCACCGCCCGCACCCCACCATCCCTATGCGACAACCCCAAATACGTATAAACATGATCAAATGTTTCCTGAAATATCTCCCCGGGGTGGAGAGCCACTGCTTTGAATGTCCTCAGAATACCTTCTTATTCAACACTCTCTTCTTTTAGTCTAATCAAATGACAGGTTTCCAGAGGGCTTCCGGCCCAATAACTATTAAATATTTCCAGAGGGAGCATTTGCTTCCCCAGCAGCGATCTGAGCGGAGGCCGGAAAGGGCTCTCGCTGTCACTTTTAAGTGTGCACGATAGTGATTTCCTGTCCTCCTGCCAAAAAGTACATCCATCCCCCCGAGACTGAAGACGTCGCTAACGTGCGGGCAAACGCCCCTTCGCTTGCTTCCAGAACTGCCACTGTGAATCACGCGGGGCAGCTTCGCTAGATAAGGGCTCTGGGCTCTGGATGTCTGCGGATCCCTGCTCGCCGCGGCAGCGCAAGGTCACACCATTCCTGCGTCACTGCGGCGAGCTTCCCGCCGCCACAAGCCTCCTGCAGTATCTCTTCTCACCGCTGGGCGGCAGCAGCGTGCTTCCCGGCGCCTCCAGGTGGGCCGGCGGAGGAATGACGGGCTGTGCCCGCCGCACGCGGTGGCCCCGCAAGGCGGAACAAAGGATGTCGCTAAATCGGAAGCTGGTGGAATGGGCCTCTCTTTACTGGGGCAGTTATTGATAAATGAAAGCACACGAAAGACAAGGGAGGAAAAAGGATCACTGAATTAAAGTGCTAATGAAAATGAAGCCTTTCCAGAAACAGAAATGGTATTTATGGTGTCCCCATTTTAAATGACCCCAGCTCCTAAATTTCACAGGACGGTGACTGGTCTCCCTTGTCAGGGCATGGGTTAGCCATTCTCCCTTACAGAGACCTGAAGGGTTGGGCCCTCCTGAGGAAGACGGTCTCTCTTATAACCTGTAACTTACGAAATACACTACAATCCCAGCCTCTGCCCAGGGACAGAGCCCGGGGTTGGGTGGTTTAGAGGGCCCTGGTACCTCGCGGGTGAGGTGGGCCACCAGAGCGACTGGACCCCAGCTCGGCTGAGCCAGCCATGGGATAGACATCTCCCCACTAAGGCTAAAGGTCCTAACTGCGAGCCAATCCCTCCCTCCTGAGACCAGTGGCCCGCTCTCTCCTGGTAAGGCAGAGACAGAGAGAGGCTGAGCCTGGAGTGGAAGAGTGGAACATTGCACCAGGGGAAGGGATTTTTTCCCCCATTTCCTAAACAAGCCTCTCTCAGAATGGCCATTTGGGAAAGAATCTGGAATATCCACTGTCTGAACTCCTGACTTGTCCATCAGAGCAGTGGGGCCAGAAAAGTGCTAGTATCTCTGCAAGTCAGACCATCATCACCTTTCCCAAGTCAGCCCAGGACCCCGAAGGACCAATACATCCACAAGGGCGAGCCTGGCCCAAGGAACAGAGCATAGACATGTGCAGAGAGCACAGAGATGAACAGACCGGGGTAGGGGGTGAGGGTAGCTGCACAAAGATAGTGGGGAATGGGGCGCCTGGGTGGCTCAGTGGGTTAAGCCTCTGCCTTTGGCTCAGGTCATGGTCTCAGGGTCTGGGATCAAGCCCCGAATCGGGGTCTCTGCTCAGCAAAGAGCCTGCTTCCCCCCCCCCCCCCCCCCCCTCCCCTCTCCCCCCTTGTCACCCCTCTCTCCCTCTGACAAAAAAAAAAAAAAATAAAAAAAAAAAAAAAAAAAGATAGTGGGAATTGACATCTTGCTTAAAAAAAAAAAAAAGGCAAAAAATGTAAAGCACTTGCTAAGAATGAGATAAAAATCTGTCCAGCCTGTCCATGTGCTTCCAGGGAATAGCCAGAGTGAACAATGTCCATTGTTCCTCTCTGCTCAGAGCTTGCATAGTTTTTATGGTTTGTACCAGTCAACTAGGAGCTCAGCTGCTAATGCCCTTACTCTGCCTTTAATGTTTCCTGGGTTTCTGTGAGCCAGACTGGATACTCCACAAAGCCAGGGGCTTTAACATGAGTAAAAGGGTTTCCACGGTACCCAGTATGTAAAATGTGGTTACGATCATTAAGCGTTAAGGTGCTAGAGAAATGTCAGTAGGCATCATCAGCTGACAAGAATGTTGTTTCTGAGCTACGCTCCCTCCTGGAGGACCGCTACAGGACACTGATCACCGTGTCCCACGCGGTGCCTGATGGAAGTCTCAAGGGAAACTCCCCACGGAGCCTGAACCAAGCCAGCCGCCCCTTTTTCAGCAGATACTTCACTTCCTTCCCAGGCAGGATCTGGCAAGGACAAGCAAGGCTCTGAGACGACCTTGAGGTATTTCTGCATCTAGGTCCTAGAGCCTGGGAAATGCTCTAGCAAACCATTGGAGCAGCTTATTGTTAGTTGTGATTCTGCAAAGGGCTACCAAGTGGCATTGTCTTGGAGAGCAGCTTTGCAGAGGTGACCCCTGGGTGGGGCAGAAACTGCGGCAAGAAGGTAAGGTCCTCGAGTCCAAAAATGGTGAGGGGCATCCTAACAAAGGGGTGTGGGCAAACTCCAACCCAGTGGTTCTTTAGTTCCCCCGGGGAACTTTAAGACCACAGATTCTTCGACTCCATCCCCAAGCTGTCCCATTTAATTGGTCTGAAGTGGACCCTAAGTGACGTTTTGATCTGTCAGTTCCTCGGGTGATTCTGATATGCAGCAGCCTGGGCTGAGAACCGCTGCCCAAGAACCCATCGACACGGAGACTGTGCAGATAAGAACACAGAGGCCCAGAGAGTCTAAAGGACACATACTCTTGGCCATACCATCAGTGAGCCACACCCCTGGGAACCTCCACAAATCCCTGCCCCCCACTCCAGAGCACTTCCGGGTAAACACAGTTTGAATTGAATGGGCACAAGTCTTTAGTTTCAGCTCTTATTCAAAACCTCTTCAGGCCTGGGTGGCTCAGTGGGTTAAGCCTCTGCCTTCAGCTCTGGTCATGATCTCGCGGGGTCCTGGGACTGAACCTCATATGGGGGGGGGGGGTCTCTGCTCAGCGGGGAGCCTGCTTCCTCCTCTCCCTCTGCCCCTCCCCACCCCACTTGTGTGCTCTCTCTCCCTCAAAAATAAATAAATAAAATCTTTAAAAAAAATAAATAAAACACCTCTCTAGGTGTAGGTGGTCACGGCGTGCATGTACATGCCCATGTGTAAAAACATGCCAGTGTACGTTAGGGCCTGTAGGTTTGTGTATCTCCCTGGCAGTGTAGGAAGGAAGAATTCATCTTTCTCTCTTAATACACTGGAAGGGTTGAAGAACCCCGCATCTCTGCAGTGAGCTGGCTGAAAGGGCACAGGAGCCAAGAGCCCACCAGCTAGACATGGTGGGAGTCTGACCTCAGCGCAGACTGAGGTAACCGCAGGGAATAATAGAGCTGCTGGGAAAACAAGAAACGGCTTGCTTACTGACGCCCACTGAAACGACGGGAGACCAAAGGCGGCCGAGGTACCTCGATTTCTGGAGGGCTCCCATGCCGTTTGTTTCTTGTTGCCTGACACCAGTCCCGTGAGGTGAGTAGGATAAAGGATAGTATTATTTATACTTGACTAAAGACAAAAGTACAGATGCAGAGAGTGAAGTTACCTGACCCAGACCCACGTCCTGTCAGGCGCAGGGAGGTCATTCAGACCGGAGGGTCTGGCCCACAAGTCTGCCCGGCTCCTCCTCACTTTTTCTTTTTGCCTTAGACGAA
Source organism: Mustela nigripes (assembly GCF_022355385.1). NCBI lineage: Eukaryota > Metazoa > Chordata > Mammalia > Carnivora > Mustelidae > Mustela > Mustela nigripes. The sequence continues at coordinate 31,718,564 of NC_081557.1, forward strand.
GCAAGCGGAAAGCTCCCCACAAGCCTTCAAGTCCCAGGGGATTTCAGGTCTGAAGGGGACCTTCAGGCACTCTCCCTGTCTACCCAGGCACACGTGCACATCCCCATTTTAGGTACTGCATTATCCACATTTCTGTCAGAGGTCTTCGAGTCGAACATCTGTCCTCAGAGATACCTCATGCACTGAGCAGCGTTTTGTCAAGGGTGGACCCAGGATCACATGACTCAGACCCCATCGCTTTCGACTTGTCCCCTGCAAGCAAACTGAATTGCCTGCAGACCTTGCTAAGATGCCAATTCCCAACCCCGCCCAAATCTGCGTATCAGACTCTCTGGTGGGCCTGTTAATCTGCATTTTTAACAAACACCCATTAGGCATGAGCAAACAAAGCTTGATTACTCCTCCTCTGAGCCATGAGCTCTTGAAATGTTAGAATTAGGGGCGCCTGAGTGGCTCAGTTGGTTAAGCATCTCATCCGCCTTCCGCTCAGATCATGAGCCGAAGGACTCAGGGTCCTGGGGTCTGGTCCCCATTAGGGCTCCCTGCTCACCGGGGAGACCCCTCCCCCTGCTTGTGCTTCCTCTCTCACACATTCTGTCAAGTAAATAAATAAAATATTTTAAAAACAAATGTGAGAATGAAGTGTATGGTTGGTTGTTTTACTCTCTGTGCCCGCCACTTAAGGTAGGTATATCCAAACTTACCTAATAAAAGTTTGGTTTTATCTTTGCATTCTGGTGTGTTCCAAGGGTTGTTGCAGGAGCCCCAGGGCAGCACAGACACAAAGGAGGCAAACAGGTAGAAAAGTGTGTAGCAAATTATCACATTGTAGTATATGGCTATTAGGACGGAGATGATCAGCATTGCGATGCCACAGCCTGCGGAAACAAAATTTCCAGGGATTTATTCCAACCCCGAACCTAGGGAATTCTAACAGTTGGGCGCAGGGTGGGCAGCTAGGTGGTGGCTCTCTTTTACACAAGGATACACGAACAGAGGAGGACACTCTATCAGGGAAATTGAGGCATTCTCCTGGGAAGAGAACAATGCCAGAGGCAACCTTAGGTCATTTTCCAGAGGGTCTCAGAAGTGGAATTGAACAAATAAAGGAAACCGTCAATTCTACTGTTGACAAAAGCAGATGGCCCTCCTGGAGGCCACGTGGTGCCAGAGAGAGCATGATAGGGCGGAGGAGGCGGGAAGGCAGGGTAGACTCACCTTGTAGGGCCGGGATGGCCTTCCACACAGACACTGGTCCCTGGCTGGCAAACTGGCCCAGGGACACTTCTAGGAAGAAGATGGGTAACCCGGCCAGAGCCAGCATCATCAGATAGGGAATGAGGAAAGCACCTTTGGAAGAGAGAGCAGCAAGTGAGAGCCCTGGGAGACCAAGGCTGTCTTGGACCACATTTGCCCTCTGCGGTGGGAGCTGGCTCACCCTGTTTTCCAGGAAACTTTTGATATTCCAGCTCAAACAAAGGCACCCCGGGACATTTAATTGCCCTCCTCTACAAAATGCAAGAGTACCCTGCAAACACATTCCTCTTTCCAATTCCCCCTGGATGGGTGACTAGGGGTTGTGTGCTATTGGGTTTTATTCTTTTCTCTTTCTTTTATTATAGCATTTCAATGTTCTCAAATTAAGCTCTTTTAGCATGCAACAAATCCACACCTTTGACTCCATGCTGGAGTGAGATTTGGTGAAATCTTCTGGGCATCTCTACCCTCGGAGGACCTAACATCTACTAAGGTAGATTCCAAGAGCCCTTCTGTGCAATACCCCGAATTACCAGCACACCTCCTGACTGTGGGTCCTGGGTCTGTTCTGCCAGACAAGTGGCTATAATATCCTTCTCCCCACCACTACAGCCACCAGCACTCCTCAACGTCCTTCCCCACATAAAAAGTCCCTTCTGTCCTTCAAGGTCAACTCAAATGCTTCCTCCTCCAAGAAGCCTCCCTCCTCTGTCCTCCCTCAGTCACTTCCCCAGGCACTGAGCACTTGACAATATTAATTTGGTGTCTTATCTAGACTTGGTGTCTTATCTTATCTAGCTCCCTGGGGCTGTCAACTCTTCATCTCTTGATTCCCTGGAACACCACCCATCCCCAACCCGGACAGTAGCAGTCAGGAGGCCTCCACAGACTGAGAGAGGTTCTCTGGGACTCTTTTCCCTTCAATGATTGTTGTAGGTTGTTTGGGAAGGCTCTGGGAAACAGCCATGATCTTTGAAAAGATTGGACCAGGAAGACTGTTGCAAGGGTCAGAGCCCATTTGGACATCAGGGATGCCAGAGCCCAGAATGCTGGGCTCCAGGGAAGGGAAGTTGATTTTTTTCTGCTCTGTTCTTTCCAACTTCCTGTCTAGCAGAAGGACCCCTGCCCAGGCCTCTCCAGCCAGGGAAGGTCCAGCAGTATCCTCAAGTGGATGGAAATTAAAACCAGGGATCCTGCTCTAGCCTCTCCTGATGGGGTTTTTGAGAAAGATGTGAATTGTGCAATCCTTCTCTTCCGTTTCTGAGAAGGAGGAGGCAAGGGGAGCTCTCCAGTGCTGGGGGCCAGAAGGGGGTTGCCAGAGCTGCAGTGGGGGGTGGAGGAGTGGGGAGGAGTCTGCCTCCCCCTCCTTGTGCCTGGCTCCACAAGGAGCTCCTGGAACCCCAGGACCAGAAAAGGCGATCAGGGGCAGGGACAGGGACAGGGGGCAGGGCAACACTGGAGCAGTTTCGCCTCCGCCCGCTGAAACTCCCTCCCTAGCCCCATCCTGCGGTACCCAGCTGCCCGCTGTCAATGGAAACCTTAGTATAGCATCTCCAGCCCAATTCCTGAATCCTGAGCTGGGACTCCTGCTGAAAACCAAGTGGAAACCCAGCTAGGGGGCCTAGGTTTGTGTGGCCGGCACACGTTCTTTGGTTTCTAGGGCATCTCTGATTGCAAAGGGGCTACAGTCCTCCTAAGTACTTGTCAGTGCGTCCTTATTTGGAATTAGAGGGGAGAAGGCCTGTTTTTCTATTTTAATCACCCCAGGGGGAAGCACCTGTCTCCTGTTCCGAGCCCACCCAAAAGAAAACAAAATCGGAATAGGAAAACAAAATAGGAAAATCCTAACCTGGGGGCGGGGGTGAGGGTCTCTTTGGCCCTAGGAGGGAGTCTAGGTTGCAAATTCCTATTCTGAGATGGGAACTTGTTAGTTTGGGCAGTGTGGGGCGGGCAAGCCTCTGGTTAAGCGGCTTCAGGGTGGCAGAGGGCAAACAAAAGGGACCTGGAACGTGCTGGGTGCTGGGTCCCTCCTCCTTGGTGAGCACACAAGACCGTACAGGGGATTCTAGCGGACTGGCAGCTGGCGTGTGCCTAACCCGCATCTTTACCATTTCTGAAATGATTTTCCTTCAAAAGCAGCTTCTTCCACCCAGTGAAGACCAATGAAACGGAAACCGGTTTTACCAATTTGGCTAAAGTCAAAATCTGTCCCGCACGTGCCCAAGAGGGTGTATCTGTGGGGATACTTCTGAGAGGGTTTAAAAAAAAACTTTTCTTAAATTAAAAAAAATATATTTTTTTTCTGAGAGATTTTTGAGAGTACAAGCCCCGGCTTCTCTCCACTCACGCTGTGTGTTTTGCTCAGTCTGCATTATGCCTGACTCAAGTACCCATTCCCAAAGTCTCCCAGGTAGGCTCAGATTTCCAGGTTATAATCTTAAACCGTCCTTAATTTGGTGTCCAGGACCACACAGCTACTGTACTACAGCACACATAAAGTGTGCTGCTACCAGAATATTCGTCAGCGAAATTAGAGTTTGAACTCCCCTCTGTCAATGCCCACTTGGCTGGGGAGCCAGTCCCGCGGGCTGGTTCAGTGGGGGATCAGGGAGGCCCACCTCTCCCGAGTCTCCTGATAAAAGCCTCCTGCATCCAGGGCCAACCAGTTACAGTGCCTCCGGCCCTCTGGCTCAGCACTGATGCCTACCCCGGATGGGGCTGGAGCGTGAGGAGGCTGGGGGGAGCCTCCCCTCCCAGCCCCCTCCCAGGGCTCTGCGCACCTCCCCAACCCGCAAGTGCCCGCCCCGCCGCGCCGTAGGCGGAAAGACCGGAAAAGCCGTACCTCCCCCGTTCTGGAAGGCCAGGTAGGGAAACCTCCAGACATTGCCCAGCCCCACTGCATACCCCACCATGGACAGGATGAAGTCCAGTTTGCTGGACCAGTTCCCTCGGGCCTTATTCTCATCCCCTTGCTCGTCCTCCTGGGGGCGGAAAAGCACATTGTCGGATAACAGCCCCGGGGGGAGGGAGGGGGGTCGGTCGCAAGCAGGCCCCATTCCGCCCCTCCCCCCTGCTGAGGGTCTTTCCCGGCAAGCAGGCCCCCATTTTCCAACCGAGGATGCATTGGCAAGCAGGACCCCAATCTGGAAGAGAAGATGCATCTCCAAGCAGGGCCCTCACCCCTCAACCCTGCACTGAGAGCCTTCCAGCAAGCAGGCTCCCAATTCGGATCTGAAGATTCCTCTTCAACAGACCCCTAAACCCCTCCTTCCCAATTCCTGCAGTCAGGGCACACCAGCAAGCAGCTTTCCCCAAACCCTGAACCTGTTGGTTGGTTGCAAGCAGGTCCCTCCATCCCCAACCCCTGACCAAGAGTTCAATTGGCAAGCAGCCCCCCCCCCCCCCCCCCCCCCCCCCCGCCCTCTTCTGGCCCCCCCCCCCCCCCCCCCCATATCATGCCTAGATAGCAAGCAGATCCCTAAGAACCCCCTCCCTTCCCTAAACCCTCAACACAGGCCTTCCTCAGCCCTTTCTCCCTCTGGAGTCTGCTAGTCCAGAAAGAGAGCTGCGATGCCCAAAGCCAGCCAGAGCCCCTGCCTCACGTTCTCTGCCAACGCCTTCAGGCAGAACCTGCCTTGTCTGCTAATTTAAGGGGGCCACCTCTCAACACCAGGGAAAGGTGAACAGGCAGGAGGGAGACGTGGGTGTGAAACAAGAGGAAGGATAGAGAAGAGACAGGACATCTAAAGCCTTGAGTTCTGGTCTAAACTTTACCACTGGATAATCCCAGGCTAGCCACTTGCTCTCTCCGCGCCTCTGTGCCCCCATCTGAAAAAAACGAGGGGCTCAGAATAACTATCCCCTGAGGCACTTTCCAGCTCCAGCAATCTATGGACCTTTGAGGCTCACCTCTCCAAATTCACCCTAAGATGCTCTCTTAGGGGCAATACCTTGTTCTGGAATGCCTCACTACTAAGCACCAAAGGACGGGGGTGAAGCCACCTCAAATAAATTCAAAATGCTCAGGACACCTGGACACCACACAAAGGTTCCAGGGACCCAAGTCACTGCCTGGCTTCTGCCTCCTCAGTCATACTTCATTTCCTATTCTAGCAACCTGGTAGGTCTCACACTCTGACACAGGCTGTGGGCGGTAAAGAAGCTATCAGGACAGGAGGAAGTCTCTGAAGAGAGGAGGGCCAACGTAGGTGTCAGAAAGGCAAGAACAGAAAAATGGGCAGAGATGAAGATAGGCAAATACCGGGCTTCATCTGCTCTGAACATCTGCAACATCCCCCCCACCAATACTCCCTCCCAGGCACACCACCTTCCGCCCCACACACCATCCCTTTCTTCCCCAGCTAAAGGGGTGGGAGTTCCAGCTGCTTTTGCCGCAGTGCGGAGGTTAAGCAAGGCATCTGAAACAATTTTCTGCCTCCACCTGGGTTCACACTATTGGGCCACATGCTGTCAGAGGCAGCTAATATATACAGACAAATGCTCCAGAAGTGGACTCCCAAAACAGGGGCAAGTGGGAAAGCCTCCGTGTACATTCATTTCTAGTTCTTATTCTAATATTTGGGCTCCTGCAGTGTGAGCCTGTGGATGAGTGTGTGTGTGTGTGTGTGTGTGTGTACCTACAAACACTAGAATTACCATGAACACAAGCGCTGTATAAATCTGAAATCTCACACAGGCAGATGTCTTGATTCGGGCACCCACCACGGGATGCTTGCCTAGCCCCCAAGCCCAGGGAAGGGGAGGAGACTGCAGAAAGACTGGGGGTGGGGAGGGAAGAGCTAAAATAGGTGAGACCGGACTGAGGAGGGAAGAGATCAGAGGAAGGAGAGGGATGGCAGGGACATGGAAGAAGACAAGAGCCCACGAGAGAGGGTAATAGTGACCAGTATTTAGCTGCCTTATCCCTAACCCAGAATTGGGATTTTGTGGATTTTTCATGCCTCTGGTTGAGCATAAAAGATCAAATCCAGAGGTGGGTCCAGGTTTGTGGGGCATGGAACTTACTCATTTGAGATATTTCCCCTTAAAATAAGAACACCAAAATATACAAAGTTATGATAACGAAGTAAGATGCTGGGTTTTGGAAGGGTCCTGAAGCTTAAGCTTCGAAGCAGCTTCATGTAAACCCACCTCTCATCAATCAGTGAGTTCTTATATGATAACTGGTAACTCTGAGTGAAAAGGCTGAGATACTTAAACTGTTATTCCCTGCCGTGCGGGGGAGGAGGGGAGGCAGGGGCTGTGTTCCGCGGTATTCATTTGTTTTTTAATTTTTATTTTTAATAGTAGGCTCTGGCCAGCGTGGAGCCCACTCGTGGGGCTTGAACTCAGGACCCTATGTTGAGATCCAGCCGGAGGCTCAACTGACTGAGCCACCCAGGTGCCCCTTTTTAATTTTTTTTTAATTAAGGAAAAACATTTTAAAAGGCTCGGTCATAGACAAAAGGGGGAGTCCTGTTTTCATAAACCTATCTGCCTCAACTGCTTAATGAAGCTGCACACCAATGTCTGAGACTACCGAGAATGGGGAGGGACGGGTAGTGGCAGCTCCTGAGTTCTCAATTTCTTTGGCAGGGTCACTACGGCCCTCACGCCCTGAACCGGGGACCCCAGCGCAGTGCGAGCTTCCGAAGCCCCAAAGCTGCCTCCCGCATCCATTACCTGGCACTGCCAACCGGTCTCCCCATCAGCACACGTGCACCCGCCACAGCCCGCTCGCCTCGCACGCCTAGGGAGCAGGAGGCGGCGCGGGCTGAGCGCAACCTGCTTACCTGGGCGACAGCGGTGGCCACGCTGCCCGGGAGCACGGACGTGATTCCATCCGTGCCCAGCACCACGGTGCTCTGGCTCATATTCACCCAGCCCACAGCCGGGGTATTGTTCCGCTCCAGGGTGCCCTTGCCCACACTCACGTTAGCATCCCCCTCGGGGCCGCGCAGGGCCGGAATCTTACAATGAAGAGCGTTGCCGGGCTCGGCGGCCCCAGAAGGAGCGGCGGCCTGCGCGCTGCGCGCCTCGTTCAAGTCTCTCAGAGCTGCGGAGGCCGCCGGCGCCCGCGGGCTACTGAGTTTGCAAGTCCCCACTCCCGGCCGCTCGGTCTCGCAGGCTCGCGGGTCAGGGGACTGGTAAGTTTGGGCGCCTGTGGAAGCGGACCTGGGCACACGCGGCGTTGGCGCGGCGGCGGCAGCGGGAAGCTCCTGCTCCGGGCTCGTCCTGGGTGCGCACGGGCCATCGCGGTGGCCCACCGCCATCGCCGCCCCCAGGCTGTTGGCTGGTTGTGTGTTCATTTCTTTGGGAGCACCGCAATCCTGCAAATACAATGTGAAGTTCGTGCACACACACAAAGTCACGGCTGCTTTTAAAATACCTGTACCTGCATATAAAGACGTTCACCACTCTGGTCCAGACACGAGATCTACGGAATAAACTGGAATCTGAATTTTTTTTTCTCCTCTCCAAGAAAAACCCTATTTCCCAATTTGCCCGTCTTGGCAATAACCAGATGGCATAAAGCGGTTACTATTCCTCTCTTTGATCGTGGGAAATAGAATTTTTTTTTTTGGAGGGGGGGGAGAAGAGGAGGGTGGAAATAACCCTACAGCCATGAGCTCCCTGCTCTCTTTGGATTTCACAACACGGCTGTAGGTGCCCACCTCCCCATCACCATTGTAAGAAAGATTCTTTAATTTTCCGCCCCATTTCCTTTGTCATTCAATAATGCACATTGCTTTTTTTTTTTTTTTTTTTTTTTTTTTTTTTTTGCGGTAGGCAAGCTGTGGCCACAAAGCTGATGCCCTGGCACCAGCGCGGTTTTCAGGCCAAATCAGTTGTGCAAATCCCAGCGCACCATCCCTACCCTCCAGGTAGCAAAGGTAGGGGTAAGGGCTGCAATCAACACAACAAGAACAACCCCACAACCACCATAATAAACCAGATGTAAAACACAAGAGAGTAACCAGGTTTGTTATCTTATACAACCTACACACTTCCAGATTCCCAGATATGTAAAACAGCATGCAAAGTTTTTGGATTCTCCTTCTCCCTCCAATAACTAACCACAGGAGTCTATGGTCCTTCCTGCCCCTACACCTGCTTGGGGGCCAAAACTCAGGACTAATTTTCATTTGCTTTTTCTCAATTGAGTTTCAAATGAAGAGAAATGCCTGCGGTGCTTTTTCTGTCTGCTTCCTCTCCTCCTGTTATCTTTCAGGGCTCCCTAAAAATTAGCACTATTATTTACTACTATACTGTAAGAATGGTCATATAACCTTCACCTCAACAGCACACATCTCATCTAACCATCTTTCATAAATGCACAGAACAGAACTCATTAATTTGCACCAGATCTAAGTACCGTGGCTCCAGCAAGCGTTCTTATCTCAATAGCCTCTAGGACTCCGAGCGCCTAGCCTCAGTACCGGCACCTGGCTTTCAACACCGAGGACAGTGCCCAGGGTCCCAGTTAAGAGATCCCTCCAACCTCCACACTCAGGAAACTCTTCCAACCTCAAGTGGTGCTCGCAAAAAAACAAAAAACAAAAAACAAAATACCTACAGCTGTGAGAACTGCCCTCCCTTCCTCTTCCAAAACGCACAGAACACTTCAAAAAGAAGTATTCTAAACGAATCTGCCCTCCCTCCACCCTCAGCTCCCTCTTCTCTTAAAAGAACAAAAGCAAACACTCACCATGTCTGACACGGGCAACAGATTGAACCGGTTGAGAGTGAAACCAGCTATTGACAAGACTGGGTTTGACTCCAGCAAGAGAGGCGCTTTCTATATCTCCTTGGGAAAGGCCAGGTTTGCGTCAGTGCAAAGCAAGGTGCCCTTCGTTTGACATTTTCTTGATAACACAAGTTTGATAAATCATTACCCCCTTGGATTCGAGTTTTAAAGGGACAACAGCCGAGAGTACGCTGGCCAGTTGTCCCTCCGGCGGGAGGGGGCTGCGTGTTTGACGTGACTCATGTGGGTCTGATTACTAAACCGAAGCCGGCGGGAGGGGATGACAGAAGTTTGCCTCCTCCTAATTAAGGGAAACATGGGAGGGACACGTCCCACTGCACCCAAGGCGAGGCGCAGCCGCCAACAGAGCGGATTGGGCTATGAGGTGGGAGAGGGGGAAGGAATTAAATCACTGTCATATTTCCGTCTTTTTCTTCCTCTAGATCCCATATCTGCCTCTCCGATCTGCCGGGCGGAGTCCACAATATTACCCAGAGATCGAGGGTCTGCACGTAGCACCACAGCTCTGGGATGGCTGGCGCTCACTTGTCTTTCATTTATAAAGATGTACCTGCCCGCGTGTATGCGGACTTCAGATCCTCACAGCCTTACCCTAGGAGACAACCAGTGCTAGAGGGCTGTTAGCCCTCCCAGAAAACTAGGGGTTTCGCTTACAAACTGAGGTCTAATATTTGCCTTCCTATTTTTAAAAAAGGATTTTATTTATTTGACACAGAGAGAGACAGCTAGACAGGGTACACAAGCAGGGGGAGTGGGAGAGGGAGAGAGAAGCAGGTTCCCAGGGATCCCGACTCTGGGCCAGATCCCAGGACCCTGGGACCATGACTTCAGTCCAAGGCACACGTTTAACGAATGAGCTACTCAGGCGCCCCTGCCTTCCTGTTTTATCTCTATTAACACAAAAGACATTCTGGGTAAAATTGTGACTGTTCTCGTATTTTTTAGGCTCCTCTGAAAATACTTTCGAGAAATAAAGAGGAAATTATTTTCAAGAGTGACTTCGTTCTTAGGTCACTTTCAAAGTCAAAAGACACCCATTCTTTATTCATAGACCCTCAATAAAACCCCACCACAGCCCCGCCGGTGGAAGTGCAAGGTTTGCGAAATGCTTCAAATCGCGATCTCCAGCAACCAGGCAGCACGGCTGGGCAACCGGGAAGCCACAGGAGGACAGGATGATCTACCGTACTGCGGCGGGAGCGAGGGGTGGCCCTAAAGATGGACTTTCCTGTTAGTACAAAGCAACGGCTACGATCAGAAGAAAGGGAAGACACCTTCACAAAGACGACTAAAAGGGGATTCGTAATAAAACGCTTCCCCTCTCTCCTTTCTGGCCGGCCTCCTTGGGGGAACCCCTGGCCTCAGGGGTTGGGAGTCTAGGAAGGCACTCAGTCTCTTCCCTGCCGTCCGCAGCCCGCCCCTCCGCCTCGGGGTCGGCTCCGTCGCACTCGGCTGGGCCGTCCCCACGCGGCAGTAGGACAATGCCCCGGAGGCCGCAGGGGGAGGCTGCGGCGGCAGATTGCGGTGAGCGCCCGGGGCGCTGCGGAGACCCCTCCCGCCTCCTTTCGACCTGCTCGAGAGCGCTCGGGTGCCGCGGTTCACTGGCTAGCCCGCCTGGCTCTTCCGAGGGCAACCAGCTGGGACCCACGGTCTGCACTAGGATGGAACGAGCATAGGTTCCCTGATAAAGCCTTCCTTGAGAGTCGCCTTGCTTGCCGGGTTTCAGGTCGCTTTTTATTGTAGTTTGGAGTTAGCATTTATTAAGCTCTCAATATTGAACCATTGTGCAAGAGCTTTCCATGAATTATTACATTTAGCTTTGGCAACAGCCTTTGAGAAGCCCGGGAAACTGAGGTTTAGAAAGTCTCATTCACACCCCGGATATCTCCCCCCACCCTTCCTACTTGGACGTCGCGGGGACCCACTCGCCCTCTCTTTGGAGGCGTGCTCCTCAGGAAGCCAAGCGGGGTCGGGGAGAAGAAGTAAGGAAGACCCGGGTGGGACTATGCTGGGCTCTGGCAGTAGGAGGGTCAACAGACCAGGCGGGGCCCAAAAGCCCGCAGGCGCACGTGTTTCCGCTTCGGTGGGCGCTAGGAAACACCCCAGACTCTGGGAGCCCCGGGGAAAGCCAAGGGAGCCTTATTGGAGCTTCTTCCGAAACAGGCCCCAGTTTCCAAGGAGCCAAACCAAGATGCCAGACGGGTAAGGGGCAGGCTTGACAGCCCCCACTTCCAAGCAACGAGGCGCGGCCCTGGGTCGGGTAGGTCTCCCCCGTCCTCCCCCACCGCCGCCCCCCCTGCTGCTGGCCGGGTACAGACTTTCTCCGCCGGCAGTCACGACTTGGAAAGGCTCTGGCCTTTCTACGTGCATCTGAGCCGCCCCCGCCGTGCGTGGGAGCGGGTGGCGCGTCCACTTGCACCCCGACGTTCCGGGGCGCACTGACGTCCCAGGCTGGGGCCGGACCCGGGAGTACTGCGGCCCTGGGCACAAGTGACGCTCCCGCCCCCGCTCAGCCCCCAGGCCTGACGTGTTGCCCGCGGGCCCTCCCCGGCCAAATGCGCACTTGGGTTCCCGCGCGGCGCCGGTCACGCGTCGGGCCCTTCCGAGGCGGTTGACGCGCAGGGAAGGCTGCGGGGTGGGGGCGTGGTGGTGGAGGCGCTACTTGAGCTTCCCACCTCTCCCCACTTCCAGCCGCAAGATTCTAGAAAGGAGGGGCTGCGTGCCGAGTGGAGGGAGGGTCTGGGGTGGGGAGGCCAAGAGGGGTCGCTGTGAAGCCCGCGCGGAGGCCGGGGTGCAGCCCGGAGGGCAGCAGGATGGGGGTGTGCGAGGGCGGGAGGGAGCGAGCACCGCGAGGCTGAAGGCCCGGGGCAGCTCGTCGGGTGTGCGGCTGGGTGTCCGCGCTTGGGCGGCGCCGGGATGGAGCCGCAGTATTAAAAAAAAGAATTAGAATAAAAGGTGCCAGTCCTGCGGACTCGGGTCTCCGCCCCCGCCCTCCGCGGCGCCTGTTTGGAGTGATAATCTGGCCCGCGCGCCGCCGCCAAAGAGGCCGTAAATCCGCATCCATCACCGCGTAGCCATTCGGTCGGAATTAACCAGTCACTACGGCCTTAATTACTTTGTCAAAGATGAAAAATAGTAATTGATTTCGCCCTCGATCACTTTGCCCCCCGCTCCCTGCAGATAAGCACATAAATAGCTATTTTGTGAAAATCCGGGTCTATAAGGCATTTGTGGGGGGAGAGGGTGGCGTCTACTGAAGAAGGGGCCGCCCCGGTCCGATGTTTGTGCCACGACACGGGGGACAAACTGGAACCCAGGCAGGAGAAGGCCTGGAGTGCGGCCCGCCGCATTCGGGGTGCTACCCTCTGCCCCACGAGGGAAGAAGACAGGAGGGAGAGGAGTAGGGGGTTTTACCAGCGCCTGCTCTGGGGTTAGCTGGCGCTGGCGGTACCAGTCTTCTCTCCTCCTTGGGAGAGCAGGTGAGAAAGAGCGAGGGGCTAGTTTGAGAGAAACGGGAAGAAACTTGCCTAAAACCAGCGGGCAGAGCTATGACTTGAGCCCAGATCTGTGTTGACTCCGGCCCACCCCACCACTTGGGATGCTGGCGTTGGGGTGATTTCCGGCGTAAACACCTTGAACCTCTATAGACAGTAGATGCGGAGGCTCAGTGTGGGTTTCAGGTGTCATTGACAAGAGACAAGAATCCCTGCCGTATTTTTGTCTCACTTGCCCACTACTGTCCAGTTCCACTGCAGTGTTGTTTTCTGCTATGAATATGGATTCCATAGACAGACTTCGCCACCCCCCAGCCTTTGTGACCTTGAGGGTGAATTCTCCATCTGTAAAATAAGGATGATGAGAGTCCTGACTCAAGGGTTATTTGAGGCTTAAGTGGGAGTAGGGTGTCTAGAAGGGTCAGCCGCCTGGTTTGCTATCAATAAACAATCTTTATTACTCAGGCTGGAAAAATTATCTGTTTGAAGTCCATCAGATTAGCAAATAAAACAGTTCCTTCTCCCTAGTCCAGAAGGTTTAAAATGGGTAGACACGCACAGAGTGGAAAGCCGTACAAAGCAGATAATCATTTTTGCAACATTTTCCCTTCTCATTCAGTGGTTTGGTCATACAATAATCAAGTATGTATCTTCATTAAAAGAAAACTGGGAGCATCCTGAAAAGGTACCCAAACACAGAGGTGCTGTGACCGTTGTCAGGAGACACCTTTTGTTTAGATCAAGATAAATCTCAAGAAAAAAGACAGAAGGTAGGAGATTTGTAATGAGCTTTACTGTCCAGTTCTCATCTGGACCTCAGGTGTCAGCGAGAACCGAACTAATCAAGGACAGCTTCCCTCACCAAGGCATTTCAGTAGAGTCCAAGGCTGGAAATCAGTGGCTCAGCTAAGTGACTAGTCTGCGTGCAAAATGTAGGTTCCAAATCCTGAGACTCAGACAGGCAGGACGCTTGTTCCTGAGTCAGCAGTGGGGATGATTCTCACTTCACTGCAGCAAAACACAGGGCAGTGGGCGCAGGCGCAGATGTAGATAAGTTTAGAACAAGCTGCAAAGGACATTCAAGGTCATTACAGTCCCACATGTCTCCCTTACCAGTGAGAAAACAGAGGTTGAAGGAGGCAAAGCAAATGCGAGAGGTCACTTGCAAATGAGAAACAAAGTCTAGCATCTATTCTTTTAAAGGGAAAGAAAAAGAAAAGGACTGTGCTCTCCTTTTATCCAGCAATTCCACTCTTAGGAATCTACTGGAAGAAATAATGGCTCAGTACAAGAATGTTGATTATAGCATGGTTGATTAAAAAAAGCCCAGGGAAAAAATATCCACATGAGATAAATTATAGAGCTAAAATATGGAATGATTTGCAGCTGTTAAAAAGCATGATTTAGAGCCACACAGTCAGCTCAGACAGATTTTCATGAGGAGTTGTGGGAGAAAAGCAAGATGCATTAAAAGGTATATAACATGATCTGACTGTGTGTGTCTGTGAGAGAGAGGGAGAGAGAGAGAGAGAGAGAGAGAGAGAGAGAGAGCGCTCCAGCACCATGTGAAAACACACATACCGGCACCCAGTGTGCTTTGGGATAAGTGGAGTGGAAAGGAGAGAGAGAAGACATAAAAAGGACAAACAAACAAAAACAAAGAAACAGGAAAAAGAGGGGGAAAACCATACGTTAAAAAAGGTTGTAATTGTCCTAGTCATCAATTTATGCAAAAAAAAAATTGTACAAATGATATTTTAAAAATTCAGCCCTAGAAACTACTGCTTTAATTAATGAGGATGTTCACCCAACAGGCTACTTCTATTAGAGAGTATTCAGCCTCTATCCATCTTACTGTCTTCCTCTGAGGAGCAGAACTCAGAAAAAAGAATTCAGTTAATTAAGAACCCGAGCCACTAATATTTGGCTAGTCTTCCTTCTAAAGCCCTGGCATTTTTATCTCCTAGCTCTGCTGGGCTGGAACTGTTAGAGGACATGGTGTGGAAAACATGAGAATGCTCTGAGCCTCCCATCCCCATCTTTGTAACGTATGTTCAACTACGAAATAAACTAAAATTAACACTACACTGAAAATTTCCAGTTTCTAATTCTTCCATAGTGACAATATCAATGCTATATTGATAAATATATTGATAAATATGTTAATAAATAACATATTTATTTCTTTCCTCTGCTCCTTATTCTCATCATTCTTCAAGTAGTCCTGCTTTATAAGTTGTATATGTTTGATTAACTGATGAATGTTCTCCTTCCAAGTTCACATTCTTCCCTGTTTATCCATCTGTCAAATTTCCCAAAACCCCAAATGGAAGATACCAGGTAACAGAAGTCAAGTCTCAAATATATTCATTATTGGAAATAAGAGATTTCTAATACATCAAGTGCAAGAAAATTGTTGCTTTATGTCTACAGTGTTAGTAAAGAAGATTCTCTGTTTTCTCTTGAATGTTCCTTTTTCCCTTCTGTTGTTGTCCTAGTTAGTGAAATTAAAAGAAAAAAAAATGAGTTCAAAGTCATGCAGACCTAGCAGGAATTCCCACAAGTAGAGCGGAACAGATGTTGGGAAGAATCACTATAAAAGTAGTTGATGGAGTTAAAGCAAGGCTATTGAGTTGAATCTGAATGAAGTTCAGAAAGACACAGTGGTCGAGACAATGGTCCAGGACATGGGACTTTGAAAATTCAAGACTCTTTATACCAGTAGGTAACACAGATAAGTTTCGGGACTTAAGATTTTGTCACTTGGTGGTACCCTTGTAAATTGGGCCCAAGGGGCTATGGACATTGGCATCAAATTTGGTACTGCTGGTTCCAGTAATCTGCAGCACTCAGTACAGGACAAGACCATATCAAACAATGGCAGCTTAGTCTACGATCTTTGAAAGACAGCCCAGTGTTAATTTATTATGATGGTAGTTGTCTCCTGGGATATCACCATTAGAGTCTAGAAATGATCCGTGAAATCTTTTAACATAATCTCTTCAGGTCTGCATTCTGTTTCAGAGTGTTTCTATTTTGTTTCTATTTTCAGTCTCAAGGTGTTCCTGGATGGGAGTAACATGATATATTTATAGATGTTGATCTTTTTACGGTAATTTAAAATTAGACCTAAGTCAAGAGTTTGAATCTGCATTCAGCCACTTAACTAGCTGTGTGTTTTCCAGTGGTTACTTATTTTGGGAGCCTTGTTTTCCCTTTCAGTAAAATGGGGTTTCTTTGGTGATTAAATGAGATAAAGTACATGAAAACTTCTAGAATAGTGTTTGGCTTGGACAAAGAGCTCCTTCTATCTTGAGAAATCAGGTTTTAGTGGGCTTGAAAGTTACTGCCTGAATTGTGACACTATTATTCCCCTAAACAAGTAACAAAATGATTCCTTTCTGTAGATCTAATATTACAGGATAGTTGCTAGGAATTACTCTCCCTATCTTTCCTTAAAAAAAAAAAAAAAGATTTTATTTATGTATTTGAAAAAGCAGGAGCAGGGAGGTAGGGCGGGGGCTAGTGCAGAGAGAGAGGGAGAAACAGGTTCCCCGCTGAGCCAGGGAGCCTAAAGCAGAACCTGGGTATTGTGACAGGAGCTGAAGGCACATGCCTAAGCCTCCCCGTGCTCCTTCCTTATCTTTCTTGATGGGACATGATCTTTGCCTGGTGACTTTTTTCTTTCTTTCTTAAAAGTTCCAGGCCTAGTCAGTCTACGCCTCTGCATCTGCAGTGTCCTTTGCCCAAAATGTTCTCCCTCCAGAGAGAATTCCTAACTATACCTTTAGACCCACTGCCCAAAACCTATCTCCTCTCAGAGGCTTTTTTTTTTTTTTTTAAGATTTTATTTACTTATTTGACAGAGATCACAAGTAGGCAGAGAGGTAGGCACAGAGAGAGAGAGGAGGAAGCAGGCTCCCTGCAAAGCAGAGAGCCCAATGTGGGGCTCGATCCCAGGACCCTGGGATCATGACCTGAGCTGAAGGCAGAGGCTTTAACCCACTGAGCCACCCAGGCACCCCCTCTCAGAAGCTTTTAATGAACAGAGTTAGTATTTCCATCCCGTGTGCCTCCCTAGCACTAATTCTAATTATTTTCATGTAGGAAAGACACGAGCCATCGGTGGCTACTTCTGTTTAAATTAAAATTAAATGAAAATAAAATAAAGTGTAAAATTCCATTCTTCAGTCACCTAACTACGTTCTTAGTACCCAATAGCTACTTGCACTGGACAGTACAGAGGACATTTCTATCATTGCAGAAAATTCGATTGCACTGCCTTTCTAAGTTGTGAACACGTCAGAGGCAGACGTTTTAAAGGCTTGATGTTTTAAAAACATCAAGTTTAAAAAAGTTTAAAAAACATCAAGTCAAAGGCTTGATTTTTTTTTTTTTTTTTTTAAGGCTTGATGTTTTAAAAGCGCTGTATTTCTACTTGTACTGACATGCCGAAGGCGGCATTCAGGGTTTTCGAATGAGTGCCTTAAAAATCATAGAATAGCCTCCTGATTTCTTATATGTCACCTTACTGTCTTCTCTAAAACATATTATTTTGTATTTTAATTAGTTTTTGTTTTTCTCATTATAAAATCAATACATGTTCATTAGAAAATTTGGAAAAGCTCAAAGAACATAAAAATATATAATCCCACAACTCCAAAATATATCCTGTTAACATTTTGCTCTAAGACTTTCTAGACTTTCATGTATAGAAAGATGGTTTTTGTATTTACAATATCGAGATAATGCTGTTCATAGTCTTTTGGAATCTGCTTTTTTCCCCCACTTATATAGTTGATATACTCTGCCCCATTGCCATAAAATCTACATTATCATTTTTAATCACTTTTACTTGCCACAGATTTTTCATAATATATGAGAACATCACAATTTAACTAATAAGCTATTACTTCACATTTGGATTGTTTCATATGTATATGTATTTAGAGAGGGAGGGGAGAAGCAGAGGGAGAGGATAAAGGAGAAAAAGAATCTTAAGCAGGCTCCATGCCCAGTGTGGAGGCTGATGTGGATAGAGCTCCCACAACCCAAGATTATGACCTGAGCTGAAATTCAGAGCGAGACACTTAGCCCACTGAACTACCCAGGCACCACCCCTCTCATATTTATTACAGATTATAATAAGTTACATTTAAAGGAATTGCATATTTCTGAAAATTGGATCTATCTTATCTGGAACAGTTTGAGGTCGACCTGAAAACATGGATAGGGACCTGTACATGAAAACAGACCCAACCCCTGAGCATAGGGTCACTGTACTCTGGGGTTTGTCCCAGTGATGCCCACTCTCCCCAGTGATGCCCACTCCCCCAGTGATGCCCAGCAATCTAGGGCTACAAAAATGCCATAGAACAAAAAGCCATAGTACATTTCCATAAGATTAAATCAGTTTTCTCTTTAGCATAAAGGAATTTTTAAGTGAAAAGATTATTACTTGTTAACTACAAATATTTATAATTGTCAGTATGCACACTACCCAAATTTTACAGCTCTTAGGACCAAAGAAAAAAGCCCATCTGTTTACACAGGATCTAATTAAACAGTTGTGAGAAATAATGCAAACATTATTGAAATGGGCAGGACTTGTGAATGCTTCCTCTACAGTGGAAATGCCTGATTCAGGGCTCTCTCTGTTTTTTACAGATGATATGGATGATGGCATGTTTTTCCAAGTCATTAACTTGGACACAGCTTTGGGGCCAAATGAGAAGCTACATCCAAATCATTCTAAAAGCCTGGGTGATTGGTGGAACTGACAAAGGAAGGACCCTCAGTCGTTCACTGCTGTGGGAGCATTTGGGGAGTGTGATTGCCTGTGACAACTCATGGTTCAGTGATTCCATTGTTTCATGAAGGCCTGGTTTCACTGATACTAAGAGAAAATGGTGGGTTTGTCCTCACATGGGTTATTCAAGGTGACACTGTCAAAGATATTTCCAATAATTTTTTCCCCTTTAGAACCTTATTCTGTCAATTTGGCCATTAAAATGTTTTTTTAAAAAATTATATTATAGTAAAATACAACCAGAAAGAAAAAAAATAAACATCATCCCACCATGACTCTTTTATTCGCAAGGGACAGAAACCAACTCAAAACTATCTGAAGCTCAAGGTACCAAGTAATGTCTAGGTCAAAGTCAAAATGGAGCCAGCTTCAAGGTGGGCTGGATTCCAGGCTGCCCACAGCGCCACAGCATGAGGACCCTCTCTCTGAGTCCTGGACCCTATCAGTCCCTCTATCACATGTTTTCAGACTCCCCCAGAATTCTATGGACCCATGTTTACATACTATCATCCAAGGGGAAAAGAAAGCTACATCCCAAACACAATCTGGGAAGCTTGGGGAAAGGACTCAAAGAGGCTAGACTCTGAGACAAGGCCTTTGATGCAGGTGGACTCTTTGGGAGGGGCACCCCCTGAGGGAGCAAGGAAGGTAAGACAGGAATGGGAGAAGAGTCAGGAAAGACAGCGTTAGTGAGTTACCACTGTGGGCCATTGGAGTTTAGCCCCATTGGTCCCTCTGAGGCACCATGTCCAAATCCTCCCACCAGGGGACAAGGAAGGTAGGAGGCAATGTGTCACAGACCCTCATCCCTTACTGGCTGGGGGTTGTTCCGGAGGGTGTTCATCCCCAGCTCTTGTCAAACTCTGCCCTTGAGCAGGGCAAGTTGTCATAGCACTGGAAAAATATCTACGTTTCTAAAATGGAGATAGTTAAGTCCTGCTTACCTCTCAAAGCTGAGGTGAAGATCAAATAGGACAAGAGAATGGTGAGAGCTAAGTAAACTGCAAAATACCGAGCAGTCTGTCGCGGCCGGCGTGACAAATCGACCAGGAACGTGAGGGTAAGAGGATGGTGAAAAGATATTAAGAGACAAAGAGATGGGGGCAGGAGGAGCACGGAGGAGGATGTCCAACAGTGCCGATTTTATTCCACATCCTACAAGCACTTATAAGGCAGACCACAATACAAGGAGTGATACATCAGTATCTAGTCAGATAACTGCAAGTTCTTGTAACAAGTTTATATTAACTACAAACAAATCTCGTGATGCCAGGTAGTCACGGCTAATGCCACTAGCTACTATTGATGCAAGACAATCAACCAGGAAGTGGGTTATGGGAGGTACAGGAACAACAAGGACCAACTAAGAATTCATGACCCTGACCACATTGTTCCCTTCTGTAGGGAGAGGGTGTGGGAAGTCACGTAGGCGAGCGCGCCACACGTAGCACAGACCCTTTCTCAGTGTTACTCAACTTTCCTGTCCTTAACCCCTTATCAAGGCATCTGGACTTTAAAGGAGACACAAGTCAGGGCCTGATTTGATCCATGATTCCAACCATGCCGTAGCTTCCAACAGCAGTCATAGGAACTTGAATCTCTATTTATGGACCTGAGGCCCACAGATAGGTTCTCAATCACACAGGTGTCCGTGTATGTGTGTATGTTGCAGAACAAGGGTGTTTCCTAAGAGAAGCATGATCAAGAAGGTCACTTATTTAAGGACAAGGCCATTAGTGGACCTCAAATGAGGAAGGGAACCCATGAGCCAGACATGGCCATCTGCAAGCTGTACTGGTCACTATTTGTTTTCTTCTTCCTCCACGGTAACTGAGTTTAGCTGGGTACCTGGCAGTTAAAGATGACATATCCAAATATTCCTCATAGCTCAGTGAGCCCTTGTCACTAAGTTCTGGCCAATGGTGTATGAGCAAATTCTGTGTGCTCTCAGGGTCTTGCCTTAAGAACCCTGAGCATATACTCCCTGTTCCTGTTGGCTGAGGGACAAGAGCAGCAGTCACCACTTTGGACTCACAAGTAAGAACCATGTGGGCTGGGCTGGGACGCCTGGGTGGCTCAGTGGGTTAAGCCTCTGCCTTCAGCTCAGGTCATGATCCCAGAGTCCTGGGATCAAGCCCCGCATTGGACTCTGCTCAGTAGGGAGACTGCTTCCTCCTCTCTCTCCGCCTGCCTCTCTGTCTACTTGTGATCTCTGTCTGTCAAATCAATCAATCAATCAATCAATCAATCTTGAAAAGAATGGCGGGGCTGCCTACCATGTCTTAGCTATTACATAAAACACAAATATATTTCTCTTGTTTAAGCTGCTGTCCTTTGGGGTTTCTTTGTTGTAGAAAATTAGTTGTTTTTTTTTTTTTTTTTTTTAAATTTAGACTTTACCCTAATACATGTGAAACTGAGCCTGCCCCAGGTGGGAGCAAGGGTCTCCTGTCAAACTTAGGCCATATCCATGCAATAAACTATAGGATTACCTGCCATTCTGGCTGACTGGAAGACCAATGGGCACCATTTTTCTTGAATGCCGTTTTCTGTCAGCCTGGCCTGCCAAGGTCACTTACAAGAGGCAAGCAGCATCTGTATCCGACTGAGGGCAGAGCGTGAGTCACCACCGCTACTCCAGCATTCTGTGCTGCTGTTGGGCTGGTTCCCACTCATTAGCTGTACCCCACTCATAATGAGAACAGGTCTTTGCCTGCCTGCAGCGATCAGGACTCTGTTTGGTACCTTGTATTCATAGTCTTAAGGTAGGCGGTAATTTTCAGACCAAGAAACAATCTCAGAAGTTGAATGAGTTACATGAGGCCATACAGAGCCGAGGAGTCAAGGCTGATGGGGGTCAGTCTACGGCCCATGATGCTTCCGTCTCAGGCATGGCCTTCAAATAAACGGCCTACTTCCAAGTACAGTTTAGGTTGCTTAACCACGTAAAACTGGCATCTGCTTATTGAGATGAGAATCCTGGCCCTTGGAAGCCCCCCCCCACCCCAAACCATTCATTAACTGTTGCCCACCTTCTAGGCTTTTATCCTTTGAAAGGGTTTTTATTCTCTGGAAGCAAGTGTGACCATGCACATAGGAGCATGTGTCCTGGATACTTCTGAGAGCGGATGAAAGCTCTGGAAACATCCACACTGTTATGGGTTGAACTGTGTCCTCCCCCCACAAAAATATTTTGCAGTCCTAAGTCCCAGGACCTCAAAAGGTAACTTATGGGGAAGGTAAAGTGTTTACAGAGATAATCAAGTTAAAATGAGGTCATGAGTGTAGTTCCTACTCCAGTATGACTGGTATCCTTATTAAAAAGGAAAATTCGGACATGGAGACAGAACACCTAGAGGAAAGATCTTGTGAAGGGACACAGAGAAGATGGTCATCTAGGGAGGCTTGGAACAGACTCCTCCCTCACAGCCCTCAAAGAAGCCAGGCTTACCAAATGATACCTCGATCTCAAGTGTCTGGCCTCCAGAACTGGGGGACAATGAATTTCTGTTCTTTTTTTTTTTTTTTAAATATTTTATTTATTTATTTGACAGACAGAGATCACAAGTAGGCAGAAAGGCAGGCAGAAAGAGAGAGGAGGAGGAGGGCTCCCTGCTGAGCAGAGAGCCCAATGTGGGGCTCGATCCCAGAACCCTGAGATCATAACCTGAGCTGAAGGCAGAGGCTTTAACCCACTGAGCCACCCAGGCGCCCCTGAATTTCTGTTCTTGATGCCACCCGATCTGTGGTCTGGCAAACTGACCCCCCAACTATACATACGCACATACACCTCGAGTTCTACACACAAATTCTAGGAATTCATCCTTCACTCCAGAATATCCATGGACCCCCTGGTGAAGGACCCAGCAAAGTTCTATTTCCTGAAAACATTCCAATGCCCATAACAGTGACAATACTAACAAAATGAAGGACAACTGTTTTAAAGCACTCTTCTGAGGCCTTCCCATGTATGCAATCATTTAATTATTCCCAAAACCCCAGCAGCCCCAAGAAGCAAGTAGGGGATTCTGATACCTGGAAGTGGGATGCTTTGCTAAGAAATGCCCAATAAACTTGCTGGTTTTTTTTTTTTTTTTGATTTTATGTATTTATTTGACAGAGAGAAATCACAAGTAGATGGAGAGGCAGGCAGAGAGAGAGAGAGGAGGAAGCAGACTCCCTGCTGAGCAGAGAGCCCGATGCGGGACTCGATCCCAAAACCCTGAGATCATGACCTGAGCCGAAGGCAGCGGCCTAACCCACTGAGCCACCCAGGCGCCCCCAAACTTGCTGGTTTAAAACAAGAGATTAAGGAGCACCTGGGTGGCTCAGGTCATGATTCCCAGGGTCCTGGGATTGAGCCCCACATTGGGCTCTCTGCTCCGTAGGGAGCCTGCTTCCCCCTCTCTCTCTGCCTGCCTCTCTGCCTACTTGTGATCTCTGTCTGTCAAATAAATAAATAAAATCTTTAAAACAAACAAACAAACAAGAGATTTATTTTCTCTCAGCTCTGGATGCCAGAAGACTGCAGTCAGTATCCCTGAGCTACAGTGAAGGCATTCATATGGCTGTTCTCCCTCCACAGGCTCTGGGGAGAATCTGTTCCTGCCTCTTCCAGCCAGCATTCCTTAGCTCAGGGTCGAGTCTGTCTGCTCATCACCTTCTCTGGGTGGGTGTGAAAAATTTCACTCTGTCCTCCTTTTATTTAGGACCCTTCTGGATAACCCAGGATAATCTCACTATCTCAACATTCCTAACCTCATCACATCTGCAGGTTTCTTTCTTTCTTTTTTCATATAGGATAACACTCATAGGTTCCAGGGATTAGGACACAGGTATCTTTTTTTGGGGGGAGGGGTGGTTTTTAGCCTCCTGCTAACTGTGCTCTGGACCCCAAAGAGTCACATCTATTTCACATGCATAATAAAGTCACCCCACCCCAACATCCCAACATCCTCCCAAACTTCAACCCATTAATGGATCAACTCAAATCCAAAGTCTCCTCTAAGTATCATCCAGTCAGAAGTCCCAAATCTCATCATTTAAATCATCTACATCAAGTATGGGTGAAGCTCTGTATGACCCATCCTCGAGCAAATCTCCTCTCCCTCTGGGAACTTGGGAAGTTAGAAAACAAGTTGTTTTCTTCCAGAATACAATGGTGGGGCAGGCAGTTACTGACATCCCCATTCCTCAAGGGAGAAGACGGAAAGAAGAAAGGGGTCAACTTTGCAAAATTCCACCAGGTTTCAAGGCCTGGAAATAATCGCCTGTGGCTGGAGGCTCTGCCCTCTGGACCCAAGACTTGAGGCACGTGTTATTATTTCGTTCACTTTACAGGTGAGAAAAAGGAGGCATGAAGAGACGGAGGCCTGCACAAGATCACAGAGTGAGCAGGAGGCTGACGAAGGTGATGTGCAGGGACTTCCTCTGTAGATACTCTCTGGTTTATGAAGGGTCCTAGAAAGGGATGGGGATTTTTGTTGTTGCAAATGAAAAATACCTGTCTAATAACACTGTTGTTAAAAATACTTAAAAAAAAAAGAGAGATTTATTTATTTGAGAGCGAGTGCAAGCATGGAAGGGGCAGAGGAAGAGTGAGAGAGAGAATGTCCTGCAGACTCCCCGCTGAGTGCGGAGCCCAACCTGGGGCTCGATCCTACAGACCCTGGGATCGTGACCTGAGCTGAAATCAAAGAGTTGGATGTTTACCTGACTGAGCCACCCAGGAGCCCCTAAAAATACTTTGGGAGCAAGCAGAGTACCCATGCCAGCTGCACTTTGCACCTCTGCCTTCCCTCTTTGTTTGTGACAGTTTCTTTGATGAAAATCTTTGCACTTGGAAGGGAAAGCTCTGGGGAGATGGGAGGCACTCTTACAGCAGCTCCTGGTAGCTGTCCCATGCTGGTAGCCCATAATATATACGTTCCCACATTGGTGGAGAGAGGGCACCTTCCAGTCAGACCTCTTTGGGATCTTAGCTCCTCTACTACTAGCTCCATGACCTCAGGCAAGTGGTTTTTAGCCTCTTTATGCTTTTATTTCCTTTTGGGAAGTGAGGGAGTAATAGAACCTCTCTCATGGATTTGCTGGGAATGACTGAAGTAATGTATGCAAAGTTTAGCACAGTCCTTGACACATGAAAGCTGTTGCTAGTATTATTATTTTTGTTGTTCTTTCTCTTTGTTATTAAGTGATCTCTGGAGCTGATACCCTCTGGAGAAGGTGGTTTAAAGTCTGATCAATGCAGAGGCTACAAATCTTTTTTTTTTTTTTTAAAGATTTTATTTATTTACTTGACAGACAGATCACAAGTAGGCACAAAGGCAAGCAGAGAGAGAGGAGGAAGCAGGCTCCCCGCTGAGTAGAGAGCCTGATGGGGGGCTCGATCCCAGGACCCTGAGATCATGACCTGAGCCGAAGGCAGAGGCTTAACCCACTGAGCCACCCAGGTGCCCCAAGGCTACAAATCTTTTCAAAATATATTTTTAAAAGGGGGCAGCTGGCTGGCTTAGTTGGTAGGGCATGCAACTCTTGATCTTGGGGTCATGAGTTCAAGCCCCACTTTGGACCTACAGCTTACTCAGAACAAAAAATATATACACTTTTAAAAGAAAATGCCTCATGTCGCTTCACCCTTATTGTTATCCAAAGGATCAAATTCTTGTGCCCCTTTTCCAGTTCTTCTTGCAAAGTAACTTTGGGAATATTAAATAAGTTCAATTTTCATCTTCTTAGATCTCACAAAATACACACATTTTTTCCCCCTTTCTTTTCTCTTTCCCTTAGTTTTCTGGGTGATGGGGGGAAAAACCTTTAGGGAAGAAAAGATTACCAGATTCATAAACCAGTTTTCCAATTACTGAGCTTTTGCAAAACAAGATGCCATAACTGCTCAAGGTGACGGGGAAAGACAGATAAGAAAGTGATTTTTCAGGAGGGTCGATGGTAGAAAGTTTCTGAAGGCCCAGCGCGTCTTTATCCTTGACTTCCCTGTCAGCAGACACGAGGGAAAAGAAACTGCATACTAACCAGAAAATCTGAAATACTTGTATAGCAACAATTCTTGTGCTAGAGTTTTCTTCCCTATTTTCACACACACTGGGAAGGAGAACGCTGACCTGACACTCCAGCTCAAGTGAGGGGTAAGGATGAGTGGAAAGTCCAGAGAGTGGGAGGTCCTCTGCAGCTGGTCTGAATGGCAAGGAAAAGCTGGATAAATCAAAATAAACCAAGAAAGATACTGGAGGAACAGTTATCTGGAATTGGTGTGCTTTGATTTATTGTTATTTCCCACAACCCATCTTTGATACACTCTCCATCTTCAGAAGGCCAAGTGCAGACAAGGCCAAGGCAATTGCTTACAGACACCTGGCTCAGCATTGGCTGTGGAGTATCTTTTGGCTGATCCTGTGGTTTTTTTCGCTTGATGGAATGGAACTTGCTCACTGGGGGTCTGATGAGCACATGGGTGTTTTGTCTTTTGAAGCAATGATGGGAATTTTTCCTGTGGTAGCCTTCTAGAACTCACAAGGAAATGAATTTACAACTCCTTTAACTGACTTCAGGTGAACAAAGCCTTTCCAACTGGGTTAATGTTTGACTTGGTTTGCTTTTTGCATACTGTTTATATTGTATGATCTATGTTTATTTATTCAGTAAATATTTACTGGGCAGTATGTCTAGACAAAGTATCCCTTAGAGTATAATAAACTAAACAGCCTTCATGAACTTTACAACCTATCAGGGAAAAGGATTATTAGGCTACTGTAATTGACTATGATGAAGGTAATATATTACTATTTAATAACAGCATCATTCAAGGGAATGATTATCAGGAGTCAGGTACAAAGTACATTACATATATTAACTTATTTACTCCCTGGGATAATTAGATAAATCTAATAACTTCTTATCCCCATTTGATAGACAAGGACCCTGAGGCACAGAGAGGAGAAATAACTTGTCTGAGGTTACCAACTAGTAGGCAGCAGAGCTTGGTGATGGACCTGGGCAGTCTGGCTTCAGAGCTGGTGCTATTAGCCATAATGCTATAATTAAAGAAGCTCTAGGTACACGGGGTCAGGGACAGAGCTCTTTAATGAGCAGGCCTGAGGCTGATTAGTGTAGGTGTATTCTAACATACACATTTTCAGCTTCAAGTAATGCCCAGTCAACAGTGGCATAAACAAGGAAGGAATTATTTTTCTACAACAAAATGTCAGGTGGTGTTTCTATCATGGGTGCGGAGGCTGTAGGAAGCCTGAGTTCCAGGAGGCACCTCTTTTCTTCCTCCCACTATTCTGCAGCAGGTCCAGGTACATAGCCCATCTCCATGGGGTTGAGAGTTTTTGCTTGCATATCTTCCTCTTATCAGGAAGGGAAACCCTTTCCTGATGTTCCATAGCCAGAACTCTAGCAAAAAATTAGCCAGAACTGTGTTATACGCCCACCTCCAGACTAAAACTAGGGCCTGTCTTCTCTGAGACTGAGGGATTTCTAGGAATCTGTTAAGTGAAAAGAAAAGGAAGAGTGAATTTTGAGTTGGTAACCAACAGGGTCTGCCAGAAGGAATCCCATGTTCAAAAACTAAGCAGAAAATCAGAACATGACAAAAACACGGGGTGGGAAGAAGCTCATTATGGCTGGAGACAAGCTTGACAGGTGGCAAGAGAGGAGGCTGGGAAGGGGAAAACCGACACCATGAGGGACCAGCATGCCGTTTTAGTGAGAGGATGAAGGAGAATTTTAGACAGGGCCATGACCTGAGGTAACCTGTTTAGAAAGATCATTTCCGGTAGCTCAGTGGAGAATATCTGAAGGGAACAAGAAAGACAAGAGACAGGGAAACTAGTTGGAAAGATGTCCTGAGCTCTTGCACACACATGGTGGCGGAGAGAGGCGGGCCGCCATATTTGGAAGGGAGAACCAAAGACAGTGATTGGATTTGGGAGCAAGGGCCTGAGGGACGCAAGAGAACTTTCAGGAATATTATCTGCATTTCCACTAGTAAAAACACAAAAAGACAGAGCTGCTGAAACCAAGCCTTGGGAATCAAGTTCACAATAGTGCGCTGGCAATGACCACAAAAGGAAATCCACCAAGGTCAATCATTTTGGTAAATCTGAATTTTATTTTATATATATACTGCAACTCCACAGAGGCATCTACTTAATTTAATTGTTTGTTCTGAAATCTGTCTCTAGGCGTCCAACATATTCATTCTGCTATTTCTTGACTTCTGATCCTGGAAGACGGGATTTAGGTTTCTCCCCACTTTACCTCTTCATCCTGCATCACACGTGCGCCCATGGGTCACACCTACCCCCAGCCTCCCAGTATCATTATGTCACCCTTCGAGGTTAAAACAATATTCAGTGTTTGCTTTATTGTGGTTGTGTGGGTATTATTCATAGATGAGACCTGTCAAACATTAAGATGCATTGTCTTTCTTGTATAATAAATTTTGATTGTACAAATTATATTATTATTATAAATTGCCAAGCTTTCTATGAATGAATCTCAAAGTAAATCATTACTTAACTCTTCCCTGAGGTGTAAATATTCTGTCAACATATTCAAACACATTAGCTTATCTAATGATATCATTTTGTTTCTTTTCTCTTTTTTTTAAGATTTTATTTATTTATTTGGAAGGCAGAGATCAGAAGTAGGCGGAGAGGCAGGCAGAGAGAGAGGAGAAAGCAGGCTCTTTAGGTTCTGCTTCTGAGAGCCCTGCTGAGCAGAGAGCCTGATGCGGGGCTTGATCCCAACACCCTGGGATCATGACCTGAGCCGAAGGCAGAGGATTTAATCTACTGAGCCACCCAGGTGCCCCATCATTTTGTTTCTTGAACAAATCCATTGGTAAGCCCTGAGTCCTCCTGCTCCAGTGTGGGCTGGGTGCTAACTAAGCCAGTACATCAGCTAGCTATTTCTGCACAGCAATCGCTCTAAAATGTAGTGGCTAAAAACAACAAGTGGGGTGCCTGGGTGACTCAGTGGGTTAAAGCCTCTGCCTTAAGCTCAGGTCATGATCTCAGGGTCCTGGGATGAGCCCCGACATCGGGCTCTCTGTTCAGCAGGGAGCCTGCTTCCCTCTCTCTCTCTGCCTGCCTCTCTGCCTACCTATGATCTCTGTCAAATAAATAAAATCTTTAAAAACAACAACAACAGGGTGCGTGGGTGGCTCAGTGGGTTAGGCCACTGCCTTCGGCTCGGGTCGTGATCTCGGGGTCCTGGGATCAAGTCCCGAGTCGGGCTCTCTGCTCGGCGGGGAGCCTGCTTCCCTCTCTCTCTCTCTCTGCCTGCCTCTCTCTCTGTCTACTTGTGATCTCTCTCTATCAAATGAATAAATAAAATCGTTAAAAAATAAAAAATAAATAAACAACAACAACAAGAACAACAACAATTGCTTCATTCAGCTCCCTGTCCTGCAGGCTGGCAATGTGGGCTGAGCTCTTCGCACTGGTCCTCCTAGGCTTAGCTGGACTCCCTTAAGCGTCTGCGGTTAACTGCAGCCCTGCTTGGGAGGGTAGGGGTGGGGCAGCTGGCCAGAGGATGGCATGCCCCATGATCTCTTATCCTCCACCGGGTTAGCTCAGACTGCATGGTGAAGATGAGGACTCCAAAGACAGAAAAAGGAAATACCCAAGACCTCCTGAGGTTAGGATTGGAACTGGTTCACCATGACTTCCATCTCATTTTCCAGGCCAAACAAGTCACAGTGGCAGTCCAGAATCAAGGTGCAGAGAAAGAGATTCTATGTTTCAATGAATGATTCTGGAAGTTGTCTGCAAAGAGCATAGATCAGGAAGATCACCAGCTGGGTCTCTCCGTTGAAGCGACCCACCAGTCCGAAGCACAGCCCCTTGTGCTGGGGTCTCCTCTCACTACCATCAGGCTTCAGAAACCATGTGGTGATTTTAACTGTGTGTGCAGGAAGGCAGTGGCTTGGCAGGTCCTGGTATCTTTAGGACACAGTAAAGTAAATTCTGCAAGTGTTGGGAAAACTGCAAACTGGTTTCAGCTGTTGCTTCAAGGTTTTTCTGCCAGGGTGAAGGTATGGCCAGCATGATCCTCTCAGGAATTGCAGACAGGAGGCAAACAGGAGGGCCAAGCCCCTTCCTCCCCCTCTCCCTCCCTTCCTCCCTCTCCAGCCCTCCCCTCCCCTTCTGGAAAACCCCTTCCCCATGAGCACAACTTAACAGGGAGCCAGCAGGCCGAGGTGGAAGGGATTTTCAGAATCTCCGTCCGGCATCACATAGCAGACTCTTACAAGTGTGGGTTTATAGTTCTGAGGTAAGAGACAATATGCTAATAACAGGCGGGTCCCGTTTTCTGGTTTCTCTGTCTTCCTTATTTCTTGTAGCTTCCTGAGAAACGATGCACATAAGGTACATTTCTTTAGGTCTTTTAGGTCTAAAATATCATTAGCCTACCACCACAATTATAGCTTGGCTGAGTGTGGCATTCTAGTATGAAAATCATTTCCCCTCAGTTGAAAGCACATCTCCATTATCTTCCAGCACTTACTGTGGGCACTAAGTCTGTTGTCATGTGGATTCTGAACCTTCGTGGGTCACATGTTCATTGTTGATTGTTTGTCTTATCTTTTCTCTGTGGAAGCAGTTAGGATTTTCTCTTTATTCCCAGTGTTTTGAAATTTCACAGCAATTTCCCTTAGTTCTGTTTTTTTCTTTTTCTTAAAAATTTTTCTTTTTAAATTAATTCTGCAAAGTGCTCAGTGGGCCTTTTCAATTTGGAAACTCATTTCCTTAAACTGTGAAATTATACTGAAACGTATTGAAGTCTTTGATAATCTTTTTTCTCTCTCTCTCTCTGGAATTTCTAATAATCACTTGTGGTATCATCTAAGTTTCTTATTATTGTTATTTTACTGTTAGCAGAGTAATCCCCCTGTTTTTAGTGGAGCACTCCCACCTTCAGCAATGCCTGGTCTCCCAAGATAAGAATCCTTCTGGTTTCCTGGCGATTCACAGACCTGTACCCCTGGGGATAAAAATATATGTTTATAAAAAATTAAATAAAATTAAAAAAAAAAAAAAAGAATCCTTCTGGTTTCCCCTTGCCCAGGGTCCTTCTTAACCCTGCGCTATGGATGGGTGTGCACGGGATCGTGCAGGGCAGGACCAGAGAGGCAGAGTGGCAGGACAGTGCCTCTCACGAGGGCGATCAGCCCATTCCTTTCTTTACAGCCCCACCTGAGCTCTGAACTTCAGATGTACTTGGTGCCTTCCATTTCTGACTCTCAGGGAGATTCGTAGAAGGTACCAGTTTCCTTCTTTCATCTGGAGATGGCCGTGGGACAGCACCACGCCCCCTACTTGGGACTTCGGCTTCTGTTTTTTCTGGTCGGCTGAGACGCTCTCACTTGCCCACCTGCTTTCATCTCTTCTACTCTGCCTCTGGCTCTGTCAGTACGGCTGGAGAACATCTCTATCCGGAGGCCACAGACACATGACCCTCTTCCCTGAGCAAGATGGCAAATGTGCTTCAGAAGCTGTGCAGTAATGTTGCAGAATGTTCCCCCATGAATCAAGGTATCCTGGCTCTCTGGGGTCCCCTCCCACACCGAATCTGTTACTTGCCAATGGGACATTAGCAGACGCCAATCAATAGAAGTTCATGCACTGGGTGATAGCCTCTGGCTGCTAGGAGCTCTGAGACTGCTGGGGGGGAGAAGCCAAAGCCAACTTCTTACTTAGTGAGAGACCACAGGGAGGGAGAAGCCAAACCACACAGCAGAAACCAGCCGTTAGTCACCCCAGGTTCCCCCGACCGCATCCACTCTGAACTTAGTTAGTACCAGCAGAAGCACCCAGCCCAGCCTAAACCACCCACTCACACAATTGTGAGCAAATAAAATGACTGTGGCCATGTGTTTGGACGGGTTTGTTATGCAAGGACTAACGGACAGGGAGGTGTTACACTGACGGTTTCTTTTTTGCTTCCTGTGCCTTTAGGGATCACAGATCAAGGCTATGCTGTTTTTGTCCTATGTGTCCCTGTAAGTTTACAGTTCTATTTATCTATTTATCTCCATTTGTACATGGTTTGGGGAAAAATAAAAAAGTAAACGTACAAATCAATTTCATCCATTTAACTGCAAGTCTCTGTTTACTTCTTCAGCGTCCAAAAGATATTTACTGAGCACCTACTGGGCATCAGCCCTCGTGAGGCGGCTCTTGTTTCATCTGTACAAGAACACGCTGCATTGGGCATTGTTTTCCCCTTTCACAGATGAGACAACCAAGACTCAGCAAGGTCAAGTACCTTGCTGGAGGCCCCACAATTAATAAGGAGGACTGCTGGGGTGTGTTCTTTCAGATGAGTGCCAACAAAGCCCCCCATGGTTCCGGTACACTTTGTTGAACTAGAAAACAGACCGTAGAGAAGTGAAAGTTGGGATGGATGTAAGACCCATCATCCACTAGCTGGCCGGATACGGGGTGGGGGGGACAAGAAACAGTGGGAGACCCACCTCCTCTCTGTCTGCCTTTCATCTGGAGATGGCCGTGGGACAGCACCATGAACACAAGGGAAACAGAGGCATGGCTGTCTTAATCGGGGAAGGTGGAGCGTTTGCTTCTGGGGGACTGTCTTGGCGCTTTCTCCTCTGTCCGCACATCTTCTGCTGAGCGTGGGTGTCAGCACCACTGTGGTCTACTTGTATTGGGGAAGATTGGTTGGTGCCACTTATAGGACGCTTTCCCAGGGTAAATGGTAGCTTCTGATGGAGCTCCTGGGTGGTGGGCAGGGAGCGAAGCCCCGTGAGGCTCAATATGGTTTACGACTGTCAAACAGCTAAAACTCCAGGCGTTGCTTGGGAAGTATTCCCAGAAGGCCCCCCCAAGATGACTTCTGCGCTCGGCGTAAGGGAAATTAAGTGCCGAAAAAAGTGTGTTCAATTTAGATCCATCTGGTCTGTTACTTCTTTCCTTTCTTTTTCTCCAGCAAGAGAACTAGTCAAAGATACTTTGGGATTGCTTTAACCTGCTAGGAAGCAAGCCTGGCATGCTGAAGAGCAGAGAGAAAAAGTGCTCTGATTCCAATGGGTAGCAAGCTTAGCGTGGAGCAGAGGTGGCCATCCGGGCTGCGGGCTCCCCAGGACACAGAACTTGGGAGGAAAGAAAGGGTGTGTGGTTCAAGAACACGTCTAGAAGAACGCAGAGGTGACCCTTGCAAGAAAACGGTCTTTTGCAGTATCTGCTAGCCAGCACGTGACCACTTGAAGCTGGGACGAACAATGTCACTGGATTCCAAATAGGAAAACCAAAGCCAAGGATCTGGAGTTTTCCAAGTGGTCCTAACTTCAAATACTCATTCTCATCATCAGATCACGAGTCTGGAGTAAATCTATAAACCACATGAGCTTGTAATAAAAGACATCCAGCTACAGAACCCCGTATGGCTGTTACTGAAAATGGGGCTGATAATAATTTCCATTTATTGAGCATCTGACCATATGCCAATCACTGTTCTAAGTGCTTTACTGCCTTTTTTATTTTGTAGTCCCTCCATCCCCGCCCCGGGCAGCCTCAAGAGTTGGTCCTGTTATTATTCTCACTTCAGACATAAGGGTACCGAGGCTCACAGAGGTTAGCTAGATTGTTCAACATCTACACCTCACCGGTGGCAAAGCTGCGATCTGAATGCAGGTGACCTGCCTCTAGAACCCAGGACAACAGGGGTCAGAGCTATGCAGCCAGCTGGCAGCACAGTTGCCTCGGAGAGGGACGGAGGCAAAAACGGATGGAAGGCTTTCACGTTCCACTTGATCAAATGCCATAACGTGCGTTTCCCCCGCTAAATATGTGCTTCTTGTTTGCTTTCAGCCTCTATGACAAAAGGAAAAGCAACGCTGGAGAAAATGGGATAGCAATGCAGCATTTCCCCCCCCCACCCACCCGCTCCCTTTTTGCAATGTAGCTTTTGAACCAGGACAAGGCACTGTCCCCATTATGTTAAAGGTAGGGATTTATTCAGACATGAGGCGAGACTAGGCAGGGGGCCAGGAGCTACAACAGAAGTCGGGAATCTCAGTCTAATGGAATTATCTTCAGAACTCCTAGAAGCCCCCCTGTGGGGAAGTGGGGCGCGGGCAGGTTTAACGCGAGCCCCTGAGCAGTGGGCTGGCAATCACAGGTAAGGCTGAACTGAAAGAGTCTGGAGCCTGGAGGGCAGGCCCTGGGGTGGCTGGAAGAAGGAGCAGCTGGAAGCTCAGAACCCTGGAGTGACTAAGGGAGCAGGGGAGGGAAACAGATGTGAGGTCCCACGAGGAGGAGGACGGTGAGCATCTGCCCCAGCCAGGAAGCGTCTTGGAGAGCTTCTGGTAAAGTCTTGAAGGTCCATGAAGGTGAAGGGGGAGAAGAAGGTGAGGAGGGTTGTGCCTGGCCAAGGTGGGAGTATGTGAAAGCAGGAAGGAATGAGTTCTCCCAGCCGATGCCACACTAAGCGGCTTGGCCTTCACACACAGCCTCTACCTACGTGATCATTTTGCAAGGTTTCCCTCCTCTCAGGGATACACACACCTGGGAGCGTGCAGGTCACCCTCTCAGCCCAGCAGGAAGGAGACCTCGCAGAGGGACGGCGAGGGAGTGAGGCTCTCCCGGCCAGGGGGTCTGGGCATTTGGCAGCACCTAATGCATCTGGCTCGCCGCTGTAACCGCACACCCAGCACCAGGCCGGTCCCGTAGTAGGAACTCAATCATAATTTGTTGAGTTAACTTGTTTGATAAACGTGTGAAATAGCAGAATGCCACTGGGAAAGTTGTGCTGTATCTTGGGATGAAAACGTCAAACCTTTATTTCGGTTTTAATTAGTAATCTTCTTGATCAAAACACTAATAGGACCGATTGCTAGCATTTATTGAGCACTTACAAGTGCTAACTTTTTACATTTTTAGAGACAGGAAGCCCAATGCATATTTTGCTTTAAAATTCCAGGGACAGCGGCACCTGGGTGGCTCAGCAGTTAAGCGACTGCCTTTGGCTCAAGTCATAATGCCAGGGTCAGGGATGGAGCTGGCGTCCGGTTCCCTGCTGTGTGGGGGAGT
Source organism: Mustela nigripes (assembly GCF_022355385.1). Classification (NCBI taxonomy): domain Eukaryota; kingdom Metazoa; phylum Chordata; class Mammalia; order Carnivora; family Mustelidae; genus Mustela; species Mustela nigripes. Next base: position 31,752,971 of record NC_081557.1, read on the forward strand.
CTGCTTCTTCCTCTCCCTCTGCCTGCTGCTTCCCCTGCTTGTGTTCTCTCTGTCAAATAGATAAAAATCTTAAAAAAAGGACAGATCATACTGGGTCAGGTAAGGTTTGATCAGGGGTCTGGCTTAGTTTCTCTGTGATTATTTAGTTCTGCTCTATTCCATGTGTTGCCTTTCTGCAGGCCAGATTTTATTCATGGATGCAAAATAGTTTCTGGCAGAGGTTGAGGCCATGTAATGCCTCATTTACACCTAGGAAGAGAAAGAGAGAGAGAGTCAGTCCTCCTCCTACCACCAAACAACATGTCTAAACTTTGCTGACTGAACCACACTGAACTAACCAGGAAAAATCCCCATGGTGATTGGCACAGCCTAGGTGACTCATCCCCAAACCAATCAGTGTAGCAACAGGGCTGGGATTACCCCCAAGTGACTAGATCAGTCGTGACCCCTCCTTGAAGCTTGGGACGCAGGCCATCCTCACTAAATTTCATGGCTACATTCAAATGGGCAGAGAGATCAGTGGATATTTACGAGGCAGACGAATATCCATTCATTCAATCCTCACAACACTCTGTGAATTAGATTCCATGGAGAAATAAGAAAAATGATGTTTGAGAAGTTAACCAACTTGCTCAAGATCACAAAGCTAGTAACTGGCAATGTTTGGATCTAAATGCACGTCTGCCTGACTCCAAAGCTCAGGCACTTGGCCACTAGACTCTCTTCCCCAAATCTTAGCCATTGCGTGAGTCTCTCTGGTTCCCTCCAAGAGAAACCCGTTCCTGTGATCACATCCATCTGTGCTGGAGAACTCCTTGGGTCCAGGATGAATCCCCTCTGATACATGACAAGGATTCTCCAGAGAGCCTAGGCCATGAGCTCAGCTTCAGAGGCTTCTGGATTCCAGCCTCACTTTGGGGGAGCCACACACACGAACCTACTTGGGCTCTGATCAAGAGGCTGCTCTAAAACCAGGACAGACCGTTCCTGTTCTTCTCTCAGTGGTCATTCATCAAGCAGTTACTGCGCATCTGCTCTCTGAGGACCCATCTGTCTGAGCTAAAGGCGGAAATGTTGTTTCCAGTGTCCTTGTCTGGTCTTTCATTTTGGTCTGCTCCTTTATCACACCCAGTAGCCTTCTCCTCCTCCTCCTGGACTAAGGGTGGCTCTTGGTCTCATCCCCACACCCAGCCCATTTCCTTTCTCTGGACCCAGCACCCCTAGGATAGTAATGATTTGTCTCTTCTGAAAATTTCAGTTAATTAACCATGGCTGTCTTGAGAAAGAGGTGGAGTCTGCATCCGGTCTCAGAAGGCAGGCGTGCCATGATCCATTAATAACGTTTGTCCCAGGAGGAGAGGCTGGACTGCAGTCCGCATGGAGGGTACCTGACATTGCTGGGTCCATTCTGTCACCGAAGCTTCGTGTTTGGGACTCACAGAACCAGCTGTCCCCGTGGTTTGAGCTCCCTGAGGATGAATTTCCGGGACTAGCATAATACTGACAATCTCTACACTCCTACCTGCCTCTTCAGTTATATAACTTTGAATGAAGTTGAGCTGTTTGCATGTCAGGTACCAGAAGGACGGAGCAGTCCAGAGAGAAAGAGAAACAACAGTGATGGTACAGGACTGACCCAGGCCAGAGAATCTGAAGTGTGATTTAGAATGTCTGGGTCAAAATGCAGCCAAGCACTCACTCACTCTGGGATCCTGGGCAAGTTTTTGCCCGTCCCCTGGCCTCAGTCTCCCCATGTGACATTGGGTTACATCAGGAATTGTCGGTGGGGATGAAACCACTTCTTAGGAGGTGATTTGGACATTTTCAGTGTCACTATGACTAGAGGCTGCTTCTGGAATTCACTGGGCAGGGGACAGGAAGAGTAGGTAACCTACAATACGCAGGACAGTCCCTCCCCATGAACTGTCCCTCACAGTGAACTATCCCATGACCTACTGGACACTTACGGACAGGAAAAACTTGTTCATAATTATCTGATGTTAGAACCTGGCTCTGCTTTAAATATGAATGTAATTCATTTTTGGCACAACCGGTATACAATGAATTTTTGGGAAAATGGCATTACCATATAAATCAAGGTAGAGTACAGCCTAAAAACAGTTGTGTTGAGTTGTGATTCACATACTATACGGTTCACTCATTTTTTAAAGCATTATCAATTCAGTGAAGTAGGTAACCAATTCAGTGATGTTGGTAGCCTTGGTAAGTCGGGCCACCATCATGGAGAGTCAGAACATTTCCGCCCCTTGTACCTGTCTGTGGTCAATTCCTGCCCCACCCCCCAGGCAGCTACTGATCTGCTTTCTGTGTCAATAGTTTTTTTTTTTTTTTCCTAGAAATTTCACATATATAGAATTATACAACACATGGCTCTTTGAGTTTCTGTTTTTACTTAGCCTAGCATTTTTTGAGGTTCAGGTGCGCCGTGCCATGGATGACTAGTCTGCTTGCTTGTTACGACTGCTGAATAGCATTCCCCTGAAGTGTACCACACTCTTCTTTTCAACCCATCACCAGGTGATAAACATGTGGAAGGTCCCCCTGTTGTGGCTGTTACGAATAATGCTGCTGGGAGCACTCCTGTACCAGTCTTTGCACAGACATGTGTTTCTATTTCTCTTGAACATATAATTAGGAGTAGAACTTGTTGGGTTACTTTGTTATTATTACTTTAATTGAGAGTTGTTGGGGCGCCTGGGTGGCTTAGTGGGTTAAGGTCTCTGCTTTCGGCTCGGGTCATGATCCCAGAGTCCTGGGATCAAGCCCCACATCGGGCTCTCTGCTCAGCACAGAGCCTGCTTCCCCTCCCCCCCGCCTGTCTCTCTGCCTACTTGTGATCTCTCTCTGTCAAATAAATAAATAAATTCTTTAAAAAAAAATTTGTTATAATCGAGAGTTGTTTAAATTATTTTGGAAATGGGCGCCTGGGTGGCTTAGTAGGTTAGGTATCCGCCTTTGGCTCAGATCATGATCCCAGGGTCCTGGGTGCAAGCCTGGCATCAGGCTCCCTGCTTAGCGGGGCATCTGCTTCTCCCTCTGCCTCTACCCCCACTCATGCACTCTGTCTCTCTCTCTCTCAAAAATAAATAAAATCCTTAAAAAAGTTATTTTAGGGGCGCCTGGGTGGCTCAGTGGGTTAAGCCGCTGCCTTCAGCTCAGGTCATGATCTCAGGGTCCTGGGATCGAGTCCCGCATTGGGCTCTGCTCAGCAGGGGGCCTGCTTCCCTTTCTCTCTCTCTGCCTGCCTCTCTGCCTACTTGTGATCTCTCTCTGTCAAATAAATAAATAAAATCTTTAAAAAAAAAAAAAAAACCTCATTTAAAAAAATTATTTTAGAACTCACTTCGACCAGCACAAAATGAACCACCAAACCACCAATGCTGAGACTCATTTTGGAAAACTGACACAACTCATGGGGTCTGAGTCACCAATACAATACCCCCGCATCCCTGTGCATTTGGAGCTCACGCAGGCATATACGTTGAATCATATACATGAATGATTACGTGCAAAGGAGGAGGCTCTGACTTCTTTCATTACGTCTCTAGTTGGGTGGTACCCAAATACATCCATATTAAAGTATATATTCCTAATAAATTACTTTAACTTCTCCTATTTAGGATGATTTTTTAAAAAATCGTGTATGCAGGTTACTTATGTCATTTCTGAATTTCATTTCAGGATAGTAGAGAGGGTGCATGTATTTTAGAGAAAGGGCGTCAAGGGGCAGATTGGGAAGGACTGATGACTTGAAGGGTCCTGATACCTGTGAGTTTTAAAATCTTGTGCTCAGAGCGGCTTAATTAGAAAGGCTACTGCAGGTAATCCAGACTTGAAGCAACAGCAAATCAGAGCAATTGTCTTGCACCAATTGCTGTGATCATCTGATTGTGGCCTAGCGTTTTCAGGCCAGAAGCAGAGAGACTGGCAGAAAGAAAAAACCCCAGAGAACCATCTTGAAAATGAATAGGAAGAGCTTTAGATTCTATTACTGAGCCTGGGTTTCAAGTGAGTCACAGAGTGGCAAGCTGACCCCACAGGTGCCATCCCACATGCTACAAAGGCAGAAAGGGAGGCCTGCACAAGGCGGGGGTGGGCCGCACGAGCCAACCAGGTCTGGGGGATCTTGGAAGCCTCCTAACTGGACTGACCCTGGGGAGGGAAAGGCTGGGAGGAACACAGAGAGCAGGCCTCAGGCTCCCCTCCGCTTGCCCAAGCAGCTCCGGCCCAGGCTTCCTCCTCTCCAGTTAACCTGACCCACTGTCCCAGGTAAGAAGGCATCACTTACCTGGTGTGACTCAGGCAAGGGAGCTGGGAAGGTCTCACTACCCCCATCCACGTCAGGCGGTTTAACCGAAGTGTGTGTGTATGTTACTTCACCTCCTTGGAGCCCCGGAAGACGACCCGATCTCCACCGCCTCACGTTCCGTGCTGCTTTCTTGCCCCTCGGTAAGGCAGGAGACCGCTGACTGGCTCCTCCATTTGACTGTGCACGTCGAGCGCGTCGGGTTCTTCCCTCTCAGGCTGTGTCGCCAGTTAAAGAAACATTCGTTAGAGCAGGGAGTCTGACGCTGGGAGATCAAGCTACGCCGGAAGGGGCCGCAAGCGCGGCCTTGGGACCCTCTGGACCTGCCTGGGCTGTAGACAAGGAATCCCAAGGCTGGGCTCAGCACTACCCCCCCACCCCACCCACGCAGGAGCCCTTGCAAGTGGGAGTATGGAGGGAGGGGGGAATCCTCCGTTCTGGGGCTGTTTTGTCCCCCCCCCCCCCCCCCCCCGCGGCTGAGGTCATCGTACAACTCTGGATTTTCACGGTTTGGGTGCTTTTTTTGTTTTTGGTTTTAAAACACAGACCTTGACAGCTCCTTTGCAAAACGACTAGATGCCTGCATCATCCCAAAGGAGCTGTGGTGTCCACAGCGGTCCACTGGGCTTTGGCGACTGGGCACACACCTAGGACACGGTTGCGGGTCCTCCCTCGGCCGCAGGCCGCGTGCGCGGGGCAAGGAACCAGGAGGACGTCTGGCCCAGCGAGCCGCCCTCACGGTGGAGGCCCGGCTGTCCGCGTGGAGCCTGGCAGCTCACGCCCAGGGTGGGCACTAACCTTCCTTTTACCTGTGGCTAGCTCCAGAGCTGCGCCAGGGTTTTTCTGGTATAAGCACGGGGCAAGCGAACGTTCTAGGCTGCTGCAGGCTGCAGCTGCACGAGGCCCGGCAGCCAGTGCGCACAGGAAGAGGCGGGTCGGGGAGCGGCATGAGTTAACTGCACCTGCCCCGCCGGCCTCTCAGTTTTCCGCTTCCTCCAGCTTGCTACCTTCCCCGAGCAGTTTTCCGGTGTTTAGGTTGGAGGAACTGTGGACTGTGGGAGGACAGGCACTTTGAAATCTGGCTTCTTTAGAGCTTCTGGAGCAAACTTCCCAGCTGTGGAGTAATGCGGAGCTCCAGGAGCCCTCTGGGAAGCTCTTTCATTACAGACATTTACAAAGGAAAAATTAAAAAGAACAGTCAGCCTGGTTTCGATAAGAGGCGTGTATCTAGCCCTGCAAAGCTGCGAGGGTGTGCCTTGCAAGCAAATCGCAGTGCCTGCCCGAGCATCCAGGGAAGCTGAATTCACAGCTTTAAAAAACGAATGAGCATACCCCCCTCCTTTTAAGAACTGAAGCTAGAAACGATAAGCTTATTTTTAAGTCTGTTATATGCTCACTGCCGATTAAGCACATACTTGCACCCAAGTACAGGAAGTCAGGCAGGATGGAAAGAACGATGGCCAGGGGCCTTAGGGTCAAGCTGTTTGCATTTGCATCTAACCCCTCAACTTCCTGTCTTTGCAACCCTCCATCCTCAGTTTCTCATCTGAGCCCTCCTGGGGCTGCTGTCAGGACGCATGCGCATGTGATAAGCATCTCATCCAATGTCAGCGGTTATCAACGGTTATAAAGCATATGCCGCAGCTAACCCATGAATTAGCGAATTTTTATAGCAGGGGAATGGGATTTGTCATTGTACTCAGGCTAAATTGACTCCTTCATGGTGCACAAACATGGAGGGGGTCATTCTTTCCCTGTAGGGCCCAGCCGCATTCCAAGATCTGCTTCTATTCTATAACGTGTTAAATGGGACAAGGTCCAAATCAATCATCGTGTCCCCAGACCACTGAATTTTTTAAATGTAAACTCAATGGTTTTTAGTATATATCAAAGTTGACCGACACTGCCATAGTCTAATTTTAAATAAGTTTCATAACCAGCTCACCTGGGTGGCTCAGTGGGTTAGGCCTGAGACTCTTGGCTTGGCTCAGGTGCTGGTCTCAGGCTAGTGGAGTCCAGCGCCTGTTGGGCTCTGTGCTCAGTGGGGAGTTTGCTTGGGTTTCTTCCTTCCTCTTCCTCTGCCCCTCCCCTGCCCTCTCTAAAATAAATAAATTTTTAAAAAATTCATTTTCATCACCCCCCCCCACCCCACCCCCAAAAAACTGTATGCACCAGCAATCATTTCCTACTTTCTTCCAGCCTTCTGGAGTCTGTCTCTATGTATTTGGCTATGCTGGACATTTTATAAAAATGGAATCATATCATATGTAGTCTTTTGTGACTGGCTTCTTTCACTTACCCTAATGATTTCCAGGTTCATCACCAGTCAGTAGACCTTTGCATTGTTTCCACTTTGGTGCACCTGGGTCATTAAGGAACTCTATGTTTATCCTTTGAAGAACGGTCAGACTGTTTTTCAAAAGTGGCTGCACCTTTTTCCGTTTTTTATATTGGCAGTATATGAGGGTTCCAACTTCTCCACAGCTTCACTAATACTTGTTACTGTGTGTCCTTTTTACAGTTATTCGAATAGGTGAGAAGTACAATCTTGTATGGTTTTTATTTGGCATTCCTTCTGGCTGTTGATGTGGGGCATCTTCTTATATGCCTTTTGGCCATTTGCCAGTCTTCTTTGGAGAAATGTCTATTCATATCCTTTGCCCACTTGAAAATTGTTTTATTTGTCTTTTTGTTGTTGAATTGTAAGTGTTCTTCATAGATTCTAGATTCAAGTCTTATCTAATATATAGGATTTGCAAATATTTTCTACCATCCTGTGGGTTGTCTTTTCATTTTCTTGACCGTGTCCTTTTTTTTTTTTTTTTGACAGACAAGTAGGCAGAGAGGCAGGCAGAGAGAGAGGAAGGGAAGCAGGCTCCCTGCTGAGCAGAGAGCACGATTTGGGGCTCCATCCCAGGACCCTGGGATCATGACCTGAGCCGAAGGCAGAGACTTTAACCCACTGAGCCACCCAGGCGCCCCTCGAAGGTGTCCTTTGAAGCACAAAAGGTTTCAGTTCTCATATAGTCCAACTTGTGAATCTTCTCTTTTATCACTTTGTACGTGTCATATCTGAGATCATTGCCTAATCCAAGGTCATGAAAGTTTACTCCTATGTTTTATTTTTTTTTTTAATTTTTTAAAAATTTATTTGATAGAGATCACAAGTAGGCAGAGAGGCAGACAGAGAGAGGAGGAAGCAGGCTCCTTGCTGAGCAGAGAGCCGGATGTGGGGCTTGATTCCAGGACCCTGGGATCATGACCCGAGCCAAAGGCAGAGGCTTTAACCCACTGAGCCACCCGGGTGCCCCTACGATTTTATCTTATAAGAGTCTTATAATTCTATCTTTGTTCAATTTCAGTGGAACAAAAATGGAAACTAAGACCTTGTGAAGGTAAGCTTTGCTCCAAATTACGTTGCTAATAAGTGTCAGGTAGGTAACTTATATATAAGAACAGCTTAATTTTATGCAAGCTGATAGCAATATAACTTCAAGACCTAAGACAGCCTCAAGTCATGTTAAAAATCAGAGTCTAAAACCAAATTTATACTCTTCCTGAAATGGAATCCACCTTTAATTGGAGGCTAATAGTAGTAAGAACAGACCTCATTTCTCGAGCAATTAGTCTGGGTCAGGCACTGTGTTCTCTATCTACTTCTCAAAGCCATATCGTCAATAGGTACTATTATTATCCTTATTTTAAAGATGAGGAAATGGTTCCCAGGTGCTTTTTAAGTAACATGTCTGAAATCACACAGTCAGTAAGAGGCAGAGCTGGATTTTAAAGCCAGGTCTCTCATCTTCTTGTAGGGCAAACTATTAGAAAAACGAATGACTATGGCTGAAACCCAAATAAAAGGGCTTTTGACAAGATAAGTACCCGCTGATGACACGAAGTGGACCTCAACGGCCATGCCCATTTCTTGTCACATCTGTTGGTCATTTCTCTTGGTGGGGTTGTGTTGATTTGTGGTGGCGAGAACCCAGACACCACAAAGCATCTGGGTTGCAATGGAAGTCCTGATTCGTTTTCTTTAAATCCAATTTTCCACTTGGTTTGGCTAGGGCAGGAGGATGTCAAATTCTGTGACAGAGGTCAGTCCTATAAGGTGTTTGTCTCTATTTACATAATTCACTGGAACATTTTGGGGGGAGGGGGAATCCATCTTCACTGACATTAGCCTCGGGAACTCTCCCTGGCTGGAGAGAGAAGCAATCCCAGGGCTAGACCCGTACAGAGGTCCAAGTTTGCAGTTTCAACCAGGCATATTTATTTACATGTGGAAACTCCCAGTGGGAAGCTGAAGAACACAACTTAGGAGTGGTCCCCAAGTGGGAAATTGAATAGTACGCTGAGCTCCTTTTATTTCCATTTAATTTACCGTTGGTATCATTACCATTATTTTGTTAATCATTTCACTAGCAATGATGTAACTTGGGACCAGCCGAGGTAATTGCGGCCAAATGGGGGAGACACTCATCTGCAGTACTGAGTTAGCGAAAGCTTTCATTCACCTTTTTAGGGATGGATATTAGTTCTTTCCTTTATTCATGGAGCAGAGAGCTGCCGGGAAATGCTGAAGATATTAAGAGCTCCCTGCAGCTTAATGAACTTGGTTCACTTGGTTGAAAAGAGGTTTCTGTAATTTTCAGCTTGCTGCTGCCTGAGACTATCACTCTGCACAGCCAAGTGGTCTCCTAAGATTCTAACAAGCCCATGTGAAGCCCCAGCACTGCCCCATGGTCTGAGCAACACGGAGTAACTGTTTACTCAAGGCCCTCAGACACCGGACTCTACCATCTAATAGGCTGTGTGACTTTGCACAAGTTGCTTATGCTTTCTGGGTCTCTATTTTCTTATTTATCAAAAGAAGGTAATACCACTTACTGCATGATTGTCAGGCAGTAAACGGGGAAAGATGGGTAAAAGGCTCAGAGCATTTCTTGGTCCATACTAGCTATTTCATAGATGCTGTTTCTTTCCTGAACATGTGTTCATATGGAGGACTTTTCCTGCTGAGCTCGGGGTTATTTGGGAACCAAGTACAAGGAAGTGTTGAGAAACTAGTGGCTGGAAGGAAGGTCGGTTTTGGGTGGTGAAAGTGAAGACGTCGGAGAGGCTACATGGGTGTTCAGGATGGGACTCAGCACGCCCACCCTGAGGCTCCAAGATGGTCTTTGTCTGGGCGCTGGAGACTCCTGTGTTCCTGCCACTGCCTGCCTCTGTGTTCCCTCTGTGCCTCTGCCCTCGCTCCCTCCTCTCCTTGGCTCACTGCTGTATTTCAGTCCCTCCCATGTGCTAGACAAGCCCTTCTCTGTCTTTCCAGAGACTGCTCCCTCTGCCAGTCTTCTCTCTCCCCTAACCCTCAGTCCCCTAGGTCTTCTTCAACCTGTCCTCACTGGCCCTGCCCCCGATCAGCCCTCCCAGATCACCCTGTGCTTCGCTGCACAACACAGATTGGTTCATGGGTAAATGAGCTTCTGTTTGTGTGAGGTTTTTAATTCTAAAGATGTCTCACCATCTGACAGTTGTTTCTCGAAGCCTGGGTCTGAGATTATTTTGCTTACACTCTAGGAGGTGTTCAGTAATACATGTTGAAAGAGTGAAAGACAAAACTCCTCTTGGGGAAAATGGGGGAAACAAATGGGCAGCTTTGATGCTGACTGTTGAACTCTCCGTCTTGGGCTGACTTTTAAGCAAAGGCAGGAAGATGAAAGCATTAATATTAGCTGACACAGTGTGCTTTCTAGCTGCCAGGGGCTCTTCTAAATACATCTGTGTATTAACTTCTTCAGTCTTGATGATAACTATATAATTACTGTCACCCCCATTGTAAAGTTGAGAAAACTGAGGCATGAAGAAGTTGTTCTCAGGTAATCGGTGGCAGAGCCATGACTTGGACCCAGACACTCTGGCTTCAGACTGTATGTTCTTAGCCATTATCTTATCTATTCGACACACATTCTCCTTTCCCCCTGGAAAATGCTTTCCTGCTCCAATCCTCCCCTTCCCCACACATATACATGTTTTGGGTCTCAGATCCCAGGTGAAATAGGTCTTCCTCCGAGAGAACTTCTCCATCTCCCACCCTAGCTCGAGCCCCAGGTCACCAATACACACAGCATCTGAATTTTGTATTGCCAAATCCTGACTGGTTATTTCCTCTCGATTACAGGGCATGGCTTATTTACCTCTGGACCCTCTGCAGCCACTAACACAAGGTTCCACGTACTCAAAAGTGCTCAAAACTTGGTTATGATGGAATGCTCCCATATCCTCAGGAGCTACCTGTTAATAATACCCATCTTTGGGGAAATGTCATTACACAAAAATTGCTTGTATGAGGCTCACCCAGCTAACTCACATCTAGAAATTTACCCTAAGGAGATAATCATGCAAGGACAAAATAATGTTGATGCAAGTATCATTGATCATGGCAAAAATTAGGAACAACCTAAAATGGTGATCAAGTTGGGGACTAGCTAAATAAATTATGTTCTTGCCACATAATGGAATCCTATGATGTCATTAAAAGAATATAGATAAGTACATTTACAGATGATAACTTAGAATTTTATCCAAGCTGTACTGGGGAGTGTTTAAAAAAAAAAAAAAAAAGAAAAGAACAGAAGATTAACCAGCCCCTTTATTGAGAGCTTATTGTCAGGTGCGGTGTTAAGCCCTTTTATATACATCAGCTCATCAATCATCACAACAGTCCTATGGAATAGGTTTGTTCTGTTATAATCCCCAAGTTTACAGACAAGAAAACTGGAGAGTAAGTGGCGAAGCTATTTCAACCCACAGTTATCTCCAGAGCTTGTAATCTGTATTATACTGTCTCTGTGATCCTGTCACATATTATTGCATAAACACTATGACAGAGACTGCCAGATACCTTGGATATATCCGTTTCTCCCCTCTTTCATGGTAATAGGTTTTGTAGCAGGGGTCATGGCTGCCAGAACAAGGACTACATTTCCCAGTGTCCTTTGCAGCTATGTAACTTAGTTCGGGCCAATGGGATATAAGCAGAAATATATGTATTCCTTTGGCCTCTCTTGCAATCTCTCTCTCTCTTTTTCCTTCTTCTGTTTTCTAGAATGCAGATGCTGTCCTTGGGAACATGAGATGGAGGCCACATACAGTATGGTGACAAGATGGAATGAGCCGGGGTAAGTGACATGGTGGAGATCCTTGCCAATCCTGAACCACCTATACAGACGTCCACGTGAGAGAGAAATGAGCTGTGATCACGTTTACATCGTCATCATTTTGGTTGCCAGTCATTTGTAGGTGAATGTAACCTAAGGCATGCATCCAGAAATTCTTGCAAGGATGTTCATAACGTTAACGTTAATCCCTCAGGATTGCAGGATGTGTAGTGATTTTTAAGTTATCTTCATAATTCTCTGGGTACATGAGCCACTTCCTACAACAGCAGTAAATCAAAAGAAAAATATACCACAGTACCCTCTACCTTCTGTCCTACAGTTTCAGTTCAGTGGCCAAGTTCTCACCTGCTCTCAGCCCATCCACAGCACTGTGTTTCTGGATGACTGCTCCCCCTGGCTCTCTGGGGTGCACTTCTGGCTTGCCTGACATTGAGGTTCAAGCTTACATCTGCAAAAATGCGTCTGCAGTACTCCATTGGGTTGGGAGGAGGGGAGGAAGATTAGCTCGAGGCCCTCCTCCTTCCTGGGAAGGGACGAAAACCAGAAAATCAAGCCAGTTAGTGTCTCCAGAGAGAAGACATATAGAAATCGATCTGTAGGGGCGCCTGGGTGGCTCAGTGGGTTAAAGCCTCTGCCTTCAGCTCAGGTCATGATCCCAGGGTCCTGGGATCCAGCCCCGCATCAGACTCTCTGCTCAGCAGGGAGCCTGCTTCCTCCTCTCTCTTCCTGCCTCTCTGCCCACTTGTGATCTCTGCCTGTCAAATAAATAAATAAAATCTTAAAAAAAAAAAAAAAAAGAAATCGATCTGTAGGTCATTCATTTATTTAATAAATATTGATGGGGGACATATATGGTTCTAAATTCTCGTCCAGGTATGAGGATACAGCAGTAAACATGGACTCTTTGTTGTCACGAAGCATACAGCTTAGAGGAAGGGACAAGAAGCACTTAGATTCCTCTGCACTACCCTGTCTTACTGAGCTGGTCTGTGTCTGAATCCATCTGTTAGTGATAGTTCCACTTCCCAGAAGATCTCAGTGTTTAACCGCCTTATTCATTCACTTGAAAAGCATTTTCTGAGGGCCTAGAAGTGCCACACTATAAACTGGGAATTTAGAGGCAAAGACAAGCTGTTTTCAAGATTTGACTGATCTGTTGTTTTCAAGATTTGACCAGTCTGATGGGAGTGTCAGTACTAGACATGATTGCAACATCGTCAGACGGGAGTCAGATCTCATACTCGGCTCTATCTGATAGCAAAAGGAAATCCCAGCCTTGTTTGGAGGAGGGGTACCAGGAAGGCTTTGGAGCCGTAACAGCTGAGCCACGTCCCGCTGAATGAAAATTACCAGGTATGTCTCAGGCTCGGGGAAACGATTCTGAGATGCAGACATCAGTACCAGTAAAATGCACGAGGCCCTTTATCTTTCAAGCACACCAGAGGTCTTGGCTATAGTCCAAAATGCGGTTCAGATATCTGTGAGATAAACAGATGAGTTTGGTTTCCTAATCCTAAAAAGACTTGTTTAGCAGAAAAGACAGGGTTGGGGAGGGGAGGAGGGTACCTGCCAGGCTCTTGGTCCCTAGCCTGATCCCACAGACTTCTGTCTGAGCCCTACAGAGGGCAAGCAGAAGGACATGCTGGAGCAGCCGTTTGCAGGGTAGACCCAAGCAGCCTGCCAAAGGGCTAGGTGACATGAGATGGTTAGAGGGCATGTCCTCCTTCCCATGAGCTCTCCCACTGCCATGAGGCTTCCCTGAGCCAATGTAATGCTGCCTTCATTCCTCTGGGCTGCAGGTCTGGGAATGCCAGAACACAGTGCTTTGGGGAGGGGTGCATCCTCACCGGGCACAGGAAGGATCTGAAGGGACATCAGAGGACCTTAAGTGGCTTCTCAGGCAGTGATGATCACTGAGGGTCCCAGAGCAAAGAACATGTGGGGAAGACACATGGAAACAGGGGAGCTGGCCTTGAGGATTCCCAGAAATACTATGGGAGGAGGAGGGTGCTGGATTAGGGGGCTGAGCCTGAGAGTCCGTGCTGGACACCAGCATGTGACAGCTGAGATAGCTCTGTCCCCTTATGTCTTAGCCTGGGCTCCCTGAAGGCAGAGCCTGAGATAAAGGCCTGCATGGAGTTAGTTTACTTGGGAACATGCTCCCAAGGAGCAGGAGGGAGGGACGAGGGTAGTGAAACATACACCACGAGGAGGTGTTGCTGAGTCGGCCACCCCATGATGTGTGGGAGCTGCTGGGAATCTAATGGCCTGCATCACAGGACTGTGCCCAGGGATGAAGAGGGGGAAGTGTCTGTCCACTGGCTCAGTACCCGTTGGTCACAGTGGCCCGAGGGTGTTAATTGCCTAGCACTTCCAGCAAGTTCTCAGGCATCCCACCCAGGCTGTCAGGAGAGGGGACCCAATGGGAGGTACTGACTGGTGCCCCTGCTCAAAGCAGGCTGAAGTCTCTGCTGCACTGTTCACCACCCAGTGGCCGGAGTCCAAAGTGGGCTGGTGGGATCTGGAGGAGTAGACAAGAGGTGCCCAAAACAGGCACCCATGAGCTGGTGAAGCCTCAGAAACCCAAGTTACAGAAGTTTCCAGAAACAAGCAAGAATAATGATATGTTGTTATTGTTATTAACAAATAATAGCTAATATTTACTGGATACAAATTACATGTTAAATCCTTATGGATAAATCATTGCATATAACCTCATAACAACCCTTTGTGGAATGTGCTATTTTTTACCTCTACCACGCAGTTGAGGAAACTGAGGCAGCACATCACTTCCTCAAGGTCACACAGCTTATAGGTAGGAGAGCTACGCTGCCTCCCCATAAGTGTGGGGACAGGCAGCTTGGCTCTGGGGAGAGGCATGCATCTCCCCAAGCCTTCTGACCTTCTGGTCCAAAGCTAAAATGGTCCAAAGCCAAAAGCTAAAATGAAGACACATAGGGGAAAGTGTTCACGAAACAGAGACAAAAGATTCCCGTTTAGATTATATAAGGAATGCCTCAAATCAATAAGAGAAAGCTAGCCCAAAAGAATAGTCATGACTAGGTGATTCACAGCTAAGGAAACTGAATGGACAGTAAAAATATGAAAATATGCTCAAGGGCCCCTGGGTGGCTCAGTGGGTTAAGCCTCTGCCTTCAGCTCAGGTCATGGTCTCAGGGTCCTGGGATATGGCCCTGCATCGGGTTCTCTGCTCAGCAGGGAGCCTGCTTCCTCCTCTCTCTCTGCCTGCTCTCTGCCTACTTGTGGTCTCTGTCTGTCAAATAAATCAAATCTTTAAAATAAAAAAAAAAATGCTCAGATTTACTAGTAATGAAGGAAATGAAGATGAAAACATGAATGAAATACTGTTTTTTCACCTGCCGGCATGGTGGCACAGAAACGTTTGGTCTTAGTAATCATTGGCACACGTATAAGGAAGCAGTGCCCCCCCTGGGTGGGAGTAGGGGGCCAGTCTGCCACTATCTGTTAAAATATAAAACACTCATACTGGGCCTCTGTGGTGCTCTTTCTCCATATGTGCCTTCAAGAAGCGTCCACACCTGCCTATGTCCAAGAATGTTCCCTCCAGCATTGCTTGTAGGCATCAAAAAACAGAACGAAATAGAGCAAACCTGGCAGGAAAGGAAGCAGCTTAGATGTGTGTCTGTGAAGGCGCCTCCTTGGTTCTATCTTACACAGTAATATGCAAAAAATAAGAAGAGCGTGGTTGGAGTTCTGTGCCAAATGGAAAAATCCATAGTATATATCGATGAATGGAAAAAAAGTGAGTTGTGGAACAACATGGAGTGTGATAGCTTCACGGGAAACCAGAATCAGTTGTTCCCATAGAAACTGCATGGAAGAGGGTGTGAAAACAAACGCTGAACTTACACCAGAAATCAGCTCTGGGGAAAGGAGGAGTAGAACGAGTGCCGAGAAGGCCTGATTTCTACTGCTTTGGTTTGTTTAGAAGGGGATCTAGTCATGGATTTCTCGTGTGGTGTTGCAAAGCATAAAAACACATCAGTGGTTGACAGCTGACACCTCTCCCTTTTCCCAGCCACTTAAGAACAGAATTCCCATGCTGGAAATTAGGGGATCATCTGGAATTAACCCGCTCCCTGGCCAGCTCCCCCCATCTGGCTCTGCACCCACAGTGGTCTCTCGGGCCAGGCACTCCTCTTCTCCTTCAAAGATTCCATTAGCGTGTTTACAGTGCTCTGACATTTGTTCACCCAGGGCTAACTGCAGGGCGAGGCTACGCTTACGGTGGTGTTTTCTGTTTTTTCATTTTTTCAATAAAAGAAAGGTTGAACATGTACTGTTAACATTCAACCGGGTGTAAAATCGTTTCAACCAAAAGACTTTGGAAATTGATTTTTGTGGTGCGCAACCTGAAAAACATTTGTTAGAGGTTGCTCGTGTTTAGCTTTGTTCGTTGGCAAGAGGTGCTGTGGGTGTTCATTTACAGCAGGGTTCTCGAAGGGGGGCCCCAGATTAGCAGCACTGGCGTCCCCTCGCAAGCCCCAGCCCAGACCCGCTGAATCAGACTGGGGAGCGGGGCGGTACATCCCGGCGGGCGGTATGTGAGCAAGCCCTCCACGTGATTCAGGTGCACGCTCAAGTTTAAGAACCTCTGCTTTTCAGAGTCCATAGTCTCTCATGGTTCATCTCCCCTTCTAATTTTCCTCAACTCCCTTCTCCTCTCCATCTCCCCATGTCCTTCATGCTATTTGTTATGCTCCACAAATAAGTGAAACCATATAATTGACTCTCTTTTGCTTGACTTATTTCACTCAGCATAGTCTCTTCCAGTCCCATCCATGTTGCTACAAAAGTTGGGTATTCATCCTTTCTGATGGAGGCATAATACTCCATAGTGTATATGGGGCGGGAGGTGGGAGTTTGGGGGAACCACGTGGTGGGTATTAGAGAGGGCACGGATTGCATGGAGAACTGGATGTGGTGCAAAAACAATGAATACTGTTATGCTGAAAAGAAATTTAAAAAAACTCAAAAAACACTATAAAAATTAGGATGATACAAGATGGAGAAATTAAGTCTGGCAAATCCAAGTATATGAAGATGTGGAGCCATTATAGCTCATAGTCACTGCTGGAAGAAATGTGGATTGGGAGAACTACTTGGAAAACAATTTATATTATTTTCAAAAGACCCAATAGTTATAAAATAGAACACAGAATACCCAGTCATCCCTGTATGTATACTGGGGAAAAATCTATAAAATGCTCAACTGGGAACATTAACAAAACAAAGTTATTGCAGTATTATTCTTTAAAATAAACATAGGAAGTCATTCAAATGGCCATCAGTAGGAGACTTCAAAGAACATGGTCACAGTAAAGTGAAATATGGCAATTAAAAATAATGCCAACCTTAAAAAAAAAGCAAGTTCTAGAAAAATGCTTTTAGTATGAGACCACATTTGCAATTTTCTCAAATAATAAACTGAGCTTTATAAAAACAAAACAAAACAATGTCTGCTCGACCTCACCAAATACAAATGGCCTTTTAGGAAGCTGATCACACCTCTGCGGGGGGACAACCTAAACTGACCTGTTTACATTTCCATTCTTCCCTCAGATCTCTACTGAATCATCACTTTCTCGGGAAACATTTTCTTCTTCTGTTTTCGTAACACCATGTACCTCTTCTCTCTGCCTGATCATAGATGCATCTTACACTTAGTGTGTGATGATCTGATTGAGGTCTGTCGCCCAGCACCCCCTCCCCCAACAGTGCTTGAGTTTACCACAGTGCCAGACGCATGGCAGGCACCGATGGGTATTTGTACATCATTGAATGAACATCACCTTCACAGACAGCCTTCCTTGCCACAAACCGACTTTTCAACACATTTTTCCCAAATCAGCAATGAAGCTTTCTTCAAGATCCTCACTAATCTTCCAGGTTTGAAACCTCGGTGACCTTTTTAAACTTGTCACATTCGTTCATCTGCAGGTGCCAGCCACTTGCCAAGTCCTGTGGATTCTTCCACTGGAATGTCTCCCTGCCTTCAATATTGTGTTCGTTCAACCTGTAGCTTGCAACTGTTAGTATCTGTTGAGCGTTTTATGTTTTCCAAAAAGTGCTTTTCCTTCTGTTAAAATATTAGCAACCATTGACTGGGGGCTCATGTGCCAGGCAAGGAAGTGATTCCCTTTACTGTGAAGGAGGTATTTATTAATCATTCTACATTTTCATGGAAGGATAAAGCCAGGGTTAGAGGGGCCTGGGTAAATGGTGCATAATCACTCAGCTCCTAAGTGTTAAGAGATACGATTGGGCTGATTCTTTGACCCATCCTTTGTGCTGTAATGCCCTCTACCTATCCTTTGTCCACAGCCCCTCAAGCTGTAAGAGCTCGAGTGTTTGGATTCCATACCTAGTGCCTCGTCAGCCTCCATGCCGTTCCTTCCCTCAAAGCCACGCAGTGAGAATAAGCATGCCTACTGGAAGGGAGATGGGCTCTGGGGGCGGATCTGGGTTCAAACGCAAGCTGTGGGATCCAGAGTAAGTTATTTCTCTTCCCTGAACCTGTTTCTTGTTCTGTAAAATGAGGCAAGTTAAAATTATGACCTTATAGGGTAGCTTTGAGGACTACACGAGATTGTTCACTTATCAGTGTACACAGAGTGAGCACTGATCAATGCTAACGCTTAATATGTCTCTTTCTAGTTCTCAATACATCACACCTGAACTCTGTCCACCTTTCAAGGCTGCGGGTAACCTGGGCTCCTCTTTTCCTAACTGCATTTCTTTTTATTCTAAAAAGACTCGTCTTTTTTGTTCTCTCAGTATAGATCACAGATGTTGCCGTCGCCATGTTTCCAATCCTAAAAAACACGGGTGTTCTTTGAAAAATAAAAACAATATACAAAACCACAGAGAAAGGAAAAAAATTCCTGTTCCCACCCTCCAGAAATAACCAAAATATCCGTTCTTGTATCCGTGTGTGTGTGTGACTGTACCTAGATCGGTTGTGTTCTGAAATCTGATTTCTCTCACTTTACAATACTGAGTAGACAGACATCTTTCCATGCCAGTAAGTAGAGATTGTACCATGGCCCATCACAGCTGAACAGTGTGGTATCGCACCCGTGTGCTACTGATGGACTGCATTGGTGAGCAACTGCTGTTTGACGAATCACCCTTCCGTTGTAGTGACTTATACATAGTTCATGTAATTATACATAGTCTATATCGATTCCACATAGAGAAGCAGATGGATACATATAATGTTACATACGTATCACATGTCTGCAGGCTGGTTGGAGTTTGGTGGACTTAGGCTGGCCTCAGCTGGGTTGTTCTGCTTCAGTTTGGAGGGGCTCTGTCTATAGGGCGAGGGTGGCCCTCCTCCATATGTCTCTCATCCTCTTTCTGGAACCAAGGATCTGCCCACGTACCATTCAAAGCACACCACATGGCCAAGTCCAAAGTCAAGGAGTGGGAAAATAGACTTTGCTTATGATGAAGAGAGACATGTGAGTGCAGATTGGGGTGAAGAATTGAGACCAATAATTTAATCTATCACATACATAATTGGTTTTGTTTCCCATTTTTTTTTATAATTATAAGCCATTTGAGCCTTCTGTACCTGGCCCAATTTTATTTTCCTGTGATAAATTTTTAAAGTCAAATTGCTGTGTCAAAGGATATATGCATTTCAAATACTGATTTGTACTTAATAGTATTCCAAAAAGATTCTATATTCCCTAGTAACAGTGTCAGAGAATGCTGGTTTCCTCACACGTTTGCCACTACTAGATTTTATCAATTAGAAAAAAAAAAAAAAAGCTTTGCCCTAATATAAGAAATATGTTGTCCTAAGTTTATTACATTTCTTTGGTTATTAGTGAGGTTAGAAATATTTTTATGTCTGTTGGTCTTTAAGTTTTTTTTTTTTTTTTTTTGAGTGACCTCTTCATGCCCTTTGCTTATACTCACTCTTTTTCAAATAAACAGATCTCCCCAGAACTAAAGTGAAGTCACAGCCTGCATCTCTTAACCCAGCTCTTGTGGGATTCCATGTGGGGTCCCCTCCCCACCCTCCCTTTTACTCAGGCCGAATGCAGTGTGCTAAGTTGGCATGAAGGCAAAGCAGCGGAGGGGTTCGTGCCCTTCAGGTGCCCGGGAGAAGAGTGCTAGGAGGAGGAGGAGAGCAAGGAAGACCAGGCCCTGGAGCCAGTCTTCTGTGAAAGGTGACAGTTCCTGCTCCTGACAATGCTGACTCAGAGGGAAGAGGCCCGCTATAACGTCACCATCTTCTGGATGGCAAGAGAAAACTCCTTTCCAATCAACCACCTGGTCTATCCAAATGGTTTCCAATTAAGGGCATTTTTATTTAAATGTAAAATCTAAAATCCCAGTCTGAGTTGGCAGGTTCTGGGAAGAAAATGACAAATCCTAAATCCTTCTCGTGTTGGCTCGAAATGCTTTGAACCAGTGGCTTCCTCCCATACTGCTTCTTGGGAAACCTAGAGGTCCAACGGGGTAAGAACAAGGGTGATCCTGGCCTGTATTCAGGTAGCACTTCTTGGGGCCCCCCATTGCTCTAAGCACTTTGTGCATCTGCTAACTCATTTAACCTTCACCATGACCACAGGAAACAGGAATCACTATCATGCGTACGTCGTTGTAGCTGAGGAAGTTTGTTTTTGCCCAAAGACCTACAACCAGGAAATGGTGGAACCAGGATTCAAACACAGGTGGTCGGCTCTGGAGCCAGTGCTTTAATCACTGTGCTAGGATTTCCCCAAACGCACCACGTGTCCCCCAAGTAGACTCAGAGAAGCACTCACCTTGCAGGATGCTGAAAGCTGTTACATGCAAAGGGAAACTTGGTGTTGAGGTCAACAAGTCTCCTTACCCCAAAACTTCTCAGGGACTACAATACGCCAATCTAAATGGTAGATTTTTAAAGACGCAAATCAACCACCTGGTATGTCCCAAACATATTTGACCTTTAAAAAGATTTTACAAAATTTGTATTCCACAGATCATGTGTTGCTAAACGCTGTTAGAGAGGGCTTTGGATCAGTCACACTGGCTTGGGACAGCTCATGAGTCAGGTGCCCAGTTTTCAGGTGATTGTGAGAGCCAGTGGCTCAACTCAGTCATTATTAAAAATTAAACCTACAGGGCGCCTGAGAGGCTCAACAAAGCCTCTGCCTTTGGCTCAGGCTATGATCTCAGGGTCCTGGGATCAAGCCCCGCATGGGGTTCTCTGCTCAGCAGGGAGCCTGCTTCCTCCTCTCTCTCTGTCTGCCTTTCTGCCCACTTGTGATCTCTGTCTGTCAAATAAATAAATAAAATCTTAAAAAAAATTAAACCTACAATTAAATAAATTACATTACAAAGGTAATGGATACTTAAGACTTTACAGCTTCCTAATGACTTAACTGCACTTGATTATAATCTAGGCTCTTACGTAAGGTTATGCCCGTAGCTCTACTCCGGACACTGTTCTGTACATGTGCAAAATTTGGTCTCTTGAGCATCTCCTCAGCTCCACGTTCAGGGATGACATGTTGGTAACTTGAAATCAGCCACGGTAATGGTACTGACACCATCAAAACTGGCAGAGTCTCCACATCAGGGCTCTTGTCAGGGAAGGAGGTCTGTTTTGGGAGGAGTGGATGTTAAACATTTACCAGCACATCATGGCAGACATGATGCTTAACATACTGACTTCACCGGTAAGCATGATTTGGGGAAGATGACTCCATGTCTTTGAGCTTTGGTCTGTTTCTTAAGACTGCTGTGAGGGTTACATATACCAGATTGGATTAAAGCCGTGCTCTCACACCCGGTCAGAACGACGCAGGCTCCTGGCGCTGTTCAAGACCTAGAGCTATGAGAATCTCTTGGATGGTACCCAGGGATCTGCCTTTTCAATCAAGTTCCTCAGAACGTGCAGACCTGCCCTTGGGGACCAGTGGTAAAACTGAACAGTAGAGAATATTTCTGATCCAACAAGCTACTTAGTCATATATCTCTTCTAGCTCCAGCATAAGCAGCAAGCACAGCATCGAGATTTCTCTTTCTAAAGTATGACTCATTATGGGACTGAGACAGAGAAAGGGCCACCCCTCCCCGAGCTATTTCATGATTATAATCCTCTATAGGTAGCTTGACCAGGACAGGACCACTTCTCTCTTATTTCCACAGGATGTGGAAATAACTCAGTTTTAAAACTGTACTTCATATTGCTCTTTACTCATGTGCTTTTACCTGTCTTGCATCCAAATCTGGACAGGAAGGCAGGACCACTGCAGGCCATGCAAATTCCCACGCTCTTCATTCACAACTGAACATGGGCAACAACTAAATCAGATACACCACATCAGCCCCTTGGTGGGACATCCCAGACCCCATTCCTTCTCTCTCTTCAGCCCCAACGTGAGTATCAGAGGGGGTCAGATTTACTACCTAAATATTTTATTTTTACTATGTATATCATACTATATTATTATATTTTACTATATATAAAAGTTTTACACTATATACACATACACACATATTTTACTATATGTACTATATATACGCTTGGTTATAAAATCGCAGAGTACAAGAGAAGAATCATCATAATAACAAAACAAGATTCCCTTGCTCCAGTCCTCCCCAGAGCTAACCTCTTTGAATTTATTAAATAATTTAAAATTTTTCTTGTGGTCACTTTTACATTCCTAAATAATGTATCTCTATTTTTTGATGCATCCCTTTTAGGCATTTTATGTTCCTTTTTTCTATGATCGAGGAGGATTTTGCTTATTTCTACTGCCATAACCTTCCCAGTGTCTATTAATCTTATTTCCATCATTAGTTACTTTAAACACTTCACCGATACACTTTTATTGCTTATTCCACAGACACTAGATTACTTCAAGTTCTTACGGCTACCCACCCCAGACCCCTCCCAGCTGCTGTCTTTCCACATTACCAAGGCTAAATGGACTTCTATGAGATGTAGTCTGACCATTGACTACTGTCATCTTCTTGGCTCGGTATATTCAGGATTGCCATCAAATATTGGCCACATAAAATAACGGCAGAGAAAATAATTCTGAATTTCCCCAGCTATCCTTTGTCTACTTAAGGAAAACACAGGCCCCTTTTTTTTTTTCCTGCCCGGGATCACAGGAGTTATCTCATTAAACTAAATACCAAAGAACAGCATGAGGAGCCAGAGCAGATGAAGGTGTAAGGGGAATAAATCCTATTAGGGTCCCAGCAGGAGAGTCATTAGAGACGCACACACTCATGAAAGACCTGGGGCTCCACTCATGTTCCTGTGGTCTCTGGTCCGGTACCAAAGAGGGGAAAATCATACGCTGCTTGTTTTCCGAAAACACCTCAAAGCCACCTCTTAAAGGCTTTGTTCTTTCTTTCTTTCTCTTTTTTAAGATTTTATTTATTTATTTGACAGACAGAGGTCACAAGTAGGCAGAGGCAGGCAGAGAGAGATAGGAGGAAGCAGGCTTCCCTGTCGAGCAGAGAGCCCCATGCGGGGCTCAATCCCTGGACCCTGAGATCATGACCTGAGCCAAAGGCAGAGGCTTTAACCCACTGAGCCACCCAGGCGCCCCAGGCTTTGTTCTTTCAAAAACCTTTATGATAGAGATGGGGTAAAAACACCACTTCTTTGCTGTCACTTTTGCTATAAAACTGTATCTATAGGGTTTAACAAAGTTTTCTGATCAAGATTTCTCATTAGCTAAACTATTCCTATCGATATTATTAGTTCATGTAGATGTGTGTTGAAGAGATTTTTAGTTACTCATAATTTTTCCTTCTTTACCCATTAATAAATGAAACAGTATTAAAATGTTTTAGAAATAATATATTTGAAGGGCACCTGGGTGGCTCAGTCAGGTAAGCATCCAACTCTTGATTTAGGTGCAGGTTGTGATCTCAGAGTTGTGAGTTCCAGCCCTGCCTGCATTGGCTCTGGGCTCAGCAGGGAGTCTGCCCAAGATTCTCTCTCCCACTTCCTCTCCCCCTGCACTCTCTCTAAAATAAATAAATAAATATTTAAAAAATGATATATTTGATCTTTTTAAGGAAGTTTAAACTATATCCATGCAATTTTCACACACTTACCAGCAGAATTAGCCTTTGCCAATTTTTAAAAAAAGATTTTTATTTATTTATTTGACAGAGATCACAAGTAGGCAGAGAGGCAGACAGAGAGAGAAGAAGGGAAGTAGGCCCGCCGCTGAGCAGAGCCCGATGCGGGACTCGATCCCTGGACCCTGAGATCATGACCTGAGCTGAAGGCAGAGGCTTTAACCCACTGAGCCACCCAGGTGCCCCCCTAACTTTGCCAATTTTAGAATGCACCAGATTATCTACTTTTTTGAAAAGGATCAACATGCAAGTAAAGTAACAATCATTAAATGTGGGTGAGTGTGACATATAGGCTTCCAGTTACAGAATGAGCAAGTCACAGGAATAAAAGGCACAGCACAAGGGGCAGTCATTTTCTAATAGTGATGCATCAGGACAGACGGCAGTCACACTAGTGGTGAGTATAGCATAAACTTGTGGAATCACTATGTTTTACACCTGAAGCTAGTGTAACATTGTGTGTCAACTATATAGAAAAAACCAAAAATCAGTCCTAGCTTGTTGGTTCAGAAAGCTTCTCTACTGGTAGCTTGTCCCCAAATACAGGTCTGCATGTTCTGAGGAGTTTTATTGAAAATGAAAATTCAGGGTTTTCCTGTGGACTTAGAACAATTTGCTCGCTTAAGCTCTTAAGTTTTGTTTTCTTCTGGAGGGGGAGCATGACTGGGGGAAGGGATGGAGAAAGGGAGAGAGAGAGAGAATCTTAAGTAGGCTCCATGCCCAGCACGGAGCCTGATGTGGGGCTCGATCTCACAAACCTGAAATCGTGACCAGAGCCAAAATGAAGTCAGAAACTCAATCAACTGAGCTACCGAGGCACCCAGGCTTTGAAGTTTTAAAGTATCACTGTGATTGAGAAAAAAGGAACATTTAAGTGTGCACTGATGATATATAAAAGGTCTAATTCGGAGAGGTAAAATGAAGTATTTCAGTATCATTGGCTAATTGTGGCAAACTACCAGTCTAGATAATAGGTCATAGACGCTGCATTCATTTTTTTATTCAGCAGATATATACTGAGCTCTTACTATGCACCAGTGCACACTACAGCAGTTAATGAAATGCACCAAGATCCATGTCCTCCTGGAGCTTACATTCTAGAGGAGGGAAAAAGACAATAGAAAAGATAAATTATAAAACATATAGTATATTAAAGGCATTAGGGCTCTGAGAAAAATAAAGGAGGGCAGAGAATTGGGATTGTGAACGTGGGTTCTGCAACTTTACTCTGGCCTGGCAGAGAAATTGTGTTGAGAAAGTGACTTTTGAGCCCAAACCTGAAGGAGACGACGGAGTGAGTTAGCTGACCATCTGTGGCAAGGAGATGGTCATCTGTGGCCCATCAGGTGTGAGCAGTTCAAGATGAGTCGGTGGCCAAGTGTAGGAAACGGTTCCCGGGAGGGAAGTAACGGTGTGAGACTGCAAAGCATTTTGTAGGTGAATGTATGGATTTTAGCTTTTACTCTGAGATATGAAGCTCCTGGGGGGTTTGAGTAAATGAGTAACAATCTGATTTATATCTTAAAGGGATTACCTCAGCTGATCTACTGAGGACAGAAGGGGGAGGGGTAGAATGGGTCAGAAGCACAAAGGAAAGTTAGGAAAGTCTTAAAAAAAACGTCTCAGTCAGTGGTTCTCAAACTTTCTTGGTTTTAGGACCCCTTTACATCTTAAAAATCACTAGGAATCCCAAAGAGCTTTTGTTCATGTGGGTTACATCTACTGGTATTTTACCATATTAGAGAGAGAAATATTTACATTTGCTTATTAATTCACTGAATAATAAACTCACATGTTAAAAATTAATATATTTTTATGGAAATAACTATATTTTCAAAGCAAAAATATTTAGTAAGAAGAGTGATGTTCAGCATTTGTATAAATCATTTAATTCTCTGGTTTAGAAGAATACAGCTGGATTTTCATAGCTGCTTCTTCATTTAGTCTATTAAGATACATTGTTTTGGTTGAGGTAGATGAAGAAAATAAGGATTTGTATAGATAATCTTCTTCAATACCCAACCCAAACTTGATAAGCTGTAGTTTCTTAAAGGTCATTTGCAATGTGGAATCTGAAACTTATCAATAAACTTACACTGTTTCATTGAAATCCAGGGTTTATCTTGTCCTTAGAATGAATATTTGTAACCTTACACATTTTGAGTGGGGGAGAATATTAGTTCACAGAGTTACGCAGATCTTTCAAATGTTGACACATTTCAACATTGTATAGTATCAACAATCAAGGACGTTATTATTACTTTTGATCAGGTACAGAACATGCGAAAATATGGCATCTTGGCACACTGAGTATTTCAAGCTGAAAGAATTTGAGAAACGGCATGTGCAGGAAAGCTTCTTCCTCTCTCCCTTCCTTCCATTTTGTTAGCTCTGCTTGTGATTTGTTGCTTCTCAGTAAATAGGTGAACTCAGTGTTCAACAGTGGCATTAGAGTGAACATATATTTGACTGTTCTCATGATTCCTCCCACCTTTAGAAAAAACTCTGACTTTCCGCTTAAGCAGGTCATAAAGCAGGTCATAAAACCCTCATGTGAGAGGGGCTCTCTAGTCCTGGGAAAAGAGGAATAACTCCAAAAACGAAGGAACACAGAGAGGATAGACCTCAGACGAACAGGCCTTGCTGTTTCCCCCAGTTTACGACATTTAGCTTACCTTTTGTCCTATCACATCTTCCTACAACTTGCCACTCCTTCATCAAACCTAGCATGAAACCCTCAGCCTTTTCTTTGGGTCTTCCTTTACTTCCTTGTGAAGGCTCCTGTGGTACTTAAAACTTGGAGGCATACATCAGAGATACTGTGGGTTTAGTTCCAGAGCACCGCACAAGAAAGCAAATACCACAATGAGGCCGGTCAGCTGAATTTCTTTTTTTTTGATTTGTATAAAAGTTATGTTTGCATTCTACTGCAGTCTAAGTGAGCAAAAGCATTACATCTAAAAACAACATACATCCTTTAAAGATACTTTATTGCTAAAAAATGTTAACCATCATCTGAGCTTTCAGTGAGTCGTAATCTCTTTGCTGGAGGGTCTTGCCATGATGTTGATGGCTGCTGATTTAGTCAGGGTGGTGGCTGCTGAAGGTTGGAGTGGCTGTGGTAATTTCTTAAATAAGACAACACTGAGTTTGCTGCATTGACGGACTCATATACAAATGATTTCTTTGTAGCATGTCATGCTACATCATAGCATTTTACCTACAGTAGAACTTCTTTCAGAATGAAAGTCGACCCTCTCAAACTGTCACTGTCTTATCAGTTAAGTTTATGTAATATTCGAAATCATCTGTTGTCATTTCAACAACCTTTACCAGGGCCAGATTCTATCTCAAGAAACCACTTTCTGTGCTCAGCTGTAAGAAGCAAGTCTTTTGCTCTTTGTTTTATAATGAGATTTCAGAAAGTCACATCTCTAGGCTCCACTTCTGATTTTGTTCTCTTGCTATTTCCACTATCTCTGCAATTTCCTCCTCTGCTGAACTCTTAATCCCCTCAAAATCATCCATGAGTGTTGGAATCAACTTCTTCCAAACTCCTGTTCATGTTAATATTTTGCTCTCTTCCCATGAATCACAAATGTTCTTACTGGCATCTAGAATGGTGAATCTTTTCCAGATGGTTTTCAGTTTACTTTGCCCAGAACCATCACTAGAATCCCTATCTGTGGCAGCTCTAGCCTTACAAAATGTGTTTCTTAAATAAACCTTGAAAGTTGAAATTACTCCTTGACCTATGGGGCTGCAGAGGGATGTGGTGTTAGCAAGCATGAAAACACCGATCTCGCTGTCCATCTCCATCAGAGCTCTTGGGTGCCAGGTGCACTGTCAGTGAGCAGTAAGTAGTATTTTGAAAGAAAGTTTTTTTTTTCCCCCCCTGAGCAGCACATCTCTGCAGTAAGTCATATTATAGACAGATGTGCTCTCATCTAGGGTATGTTGTCCCATTTTTAGAGCACAGTGTGGATTTGGCATAATTCTTTGAGCCCCTAGGATTTTTGGAATGGCAAAAGAACCCTAACTTTAACTGAAAGTCACTAGCTGCATTAGCCCCTAATAAGAGAGTCAGCCTGTCCTCTGAAACTTGGAAGCCTGGCACTGACTTATCTCTAGCTCTGAAAGTCCTAGATGGCACCTTCTCCCTTCAGAAGGCTGTTCTGTCGCACTGGGAATGCTGGGTGCAGCCACCTTCATTATTATGCTAGCTGGATGCTCTGGGTCACTGGCAGCAGCTTCTCCATCAGCACTGTTAGCTTCGGCTCGCACTTAAGCTTCACCACCCAGCCTCTGCTGGCCTCAGGCTTTTCTACTGCAGTTTCCTTCACAGAGCTGTAGAGAGTTAGGGCCTTCCCCTGCATTAGGCTTTGGCTAAAGTCAATGTTGTGTTTGGATTAAGCTTCTATCCAGACCACTGAAAACTTCCTCCCTATTGGCAATAAGGCTGTTTCACGTTCTTACAATCTGTGGGTGTGTACACAGGAGTGGCACTTTTAATTTCCTTCCAGAACTTTTCCTTTGCATTTACAAATTGGCTAACTGGTGCAAGAGGGCTAGCCTTTGACATACCTTCCTCACTAAGCATAATCATTTCTAGCTTTTGACTTAAAGTGAGACAGGTGACTTTTCCTTTCAACACTTAGAGGCTAATGCAGGGTAATTAATTTGAAGCAAATTAATTACCCTGCATTAGCCTCTAAGAAAAGAGCATAGGGGCACCTGGGTGGCTCCGTGGGTTAAAGCCTCTGCCTTAGGCTCCGGTCATGATCTCAGGGTCCTGGGATGGAGCCCTGTTGGGCTCTCTGCTCTGGGAGCCTGCTTCCTCCTCTCTCTGCCAGTCTCTCTGCCTACTTGTGATTTCTGTCTGTCAAATAAATAAAGAAAAATCTTTAAAATTAAAAAAAAAAAGAAAAGAGCATAAAGTTGTTTTTCTTCCCCTACACCACTAATCTTTAAGTAAGGACTGGGAAGCCCTCAAGCTCATAGTGATATAGATTTTTAAAAATTCCAATTTTAGCTTGAAAACCAACATTTTATCATTAGCAACAAATTCTACCACTTGTTTTATTTGAAGTTATTGATAAGCTCACTTTTTTCTCTTTTGCAAGATAATGCCAGCCATAGTTTGTCAGTCATTCTTCCAAGTAAAAATAATACTTCATGGAAAAAAGTGGCTAGTTTAGGTCAAAAATCAATTGCATAAGTGCTTTCCCAGGAGACAAATATATTTTAACACGCAGCAAGTGTTTTATTAGTATCATTAAGAATATTAAAAGACACATATTCAAGGGTCAAGATCTAATGAAATTAGTATATACCACATCACCAAGGACATTTTAAAGAGAGTATGTGGTAGTGAAGAGTAAAATGATTAGTATAGTTGGTGCCTCAATTTATGCTAAAGGGCCAGCACTTTTACCTATAATTGCTTTTGCATCATCCGTCTAAATGCCAATACAGTGAAAATGGCAAGCAATGTGTATTACTGCAAGAAGAGTTTTGTTTTGGAGTCACCAGGTGTCTGCTGGCCACATTTTGAGAATCAATGATTGAGGTGAAAGATGATGTTGGTTTGGACCAGGATGGGGGTGATGGTACTTAGAACTATTTTGGTTCCAGATATATTTTAAAGGTAGATCCAATAGTTTGCTGGCCAGCTTAGATGTGGAGTTGAGGAGAAAGGTCGAGGATGACGTTAAGTTTCTGGCCTGAGCCAATAAAAGAAGAAATCCCATTAAGTGAGGTAGAGAAAGACAGCAGGAGCAGGGTTTGGGGATGATCAGAAATAGTTTTGGAACATGTTAAGTTTCAGATGCCCAAGAGACATCTAAGTAAACACGGCATGCAGGTGGCTGGCTACAGTCTACAGTGGAAGAAAGACGGCTGGAGATACACACTGAGAAAATATCAACATTTAAGTATTTAAAATATTAAGACTGGATGAAATCACCAGGGGAGGGAAGATGGGCAGAAAGATGGGAAGAAAAGAGATCTCAGGACTAAGGTGACAACATGTAAAAAGCAAAGTGGTGAGTAAACGCCAACAAAGGGAACTGAAGAGTGGTCAAGGAGGAAGAGAGTGGGGAAGGCCAAGAGCATGATCCTCAGCACCCACTACTTCTGGTAGCTCCAATAAAATGAGGGCTGAGAATTGGTCACTGGACTTATCAACATGCACACCTCTCTGGTGACCTTGATAAGAGCACTTTCAGTGAAGTGTTGGAGGCAGTGCTCCTGGTGAGCACAGGCTTAAAAAAAAGATTTCTACACCAATGCTCATAATGGCTCCAGCCTGGAAACAGTCCAAATGTTCACCAGTAGGTGAATGGACTGTTGACAAAAGTAAACTTGATGAATCTCAAAAAACACTATGCTGAAAGACAAAAATGAACGAGAACATATGATATGACCCCTCTTACATGAAGTTCTAAAACAAGCAAAACAAATTTATCTTGATGGCAATCAGGATAGTTTTTGCCTGGAAGAGAGAGTGGGGATACATGTTGACTGCAAAGTAGCACAGGAAAACCTTCTGGTGTGAACGAAGTGTTCTAAATATTAACAGGGGTGTTGAGTATATGCATACACTTGTCAGGTTGTTATACTGTACATGTAATGTGTGCATTTTATTTTATATAAATTATACCTCAATACAGTTGTTCAAAAAATGGGAAGCGAAGCAACAGAGACCATGAACATGGACAACTCTTTGAGTGGTCTCAGTGTAAAAGAAAAACTAGAAATGTGGCAATAGCAGAGGAAAAAGTGGGGTTAAAATCTTTTTCATCATAGGGGTACCTGGGTGGCTCAGTCAGCTGTGTCCCACTCTTGGTCTCAGCTCAGGTCTTGATCTCAGGGTCATAAGTTCAGGCCCTGTGTTGGGCTCCACATTCAGCATGGAGTCTACTTTAAAAAGAAATTACCATGGGTGAAATAATGGCCTATTTGTATGTTAACTTGAGAATAGTGGAGGGAAAATTTGATGATACAGAGAGACATGCTGAAGCAGTTATCTTTGAACTATTTAGAGAAGGAGATGTGGGACACAGGGAGAGAGGCTAGCTTTGGCTAGAAGCAGTGGACGTTCAATTAGTGGGGAGGCAGTATACGGACATAAAAATTGGTGGGGCATGTGGTATGGAAACCTGTGGAAGTTCTCAGATTCATTCTATTTTTCTTGGTAAAATAAGAAACAAGGACTTCACCTGAAAGAATGAGGGAGGAGGTTCTATAGGCTGGAGGAGAGGAGTGTAAAATAGTCATTGAGGAGACTGTGAGAAAAACAGAAAAGAAAATAAGGAATGACTTCTGGACACCGGGGATTAGGAGTCATACATTTAAGACTAGACCATCAGTATGGTTGAATGCCTTCCTCTAGCCTTACTGAGCTGCATATGTCCAGTCACAGGTTTGGACTAGAAGCAGAATTGTGGTTTAGCCGAGTACAGAAAAGTGAAGGAAGAGGTGAAGAAGTAGCAGCGATATGAAAGGGAGTGATTATAATGATGGACTACAAATTTTAAACTGATCCAAGAGGGAAGGGTAAACAGGAAGGGGTGAGCGACAGAAGACGTGGTATGAATGAGTGGATTTTGGTCGGTGGAGTTGGAGGACTGCTGGAATTGGATCACAAAAGAGAGTGAGCTGAAAACAGAGGAAGTTAGAATGATACTTAATGTTGAGATTTACACAGGAGTTTGAGTCCTGGGTATATAGCCAGTTCTACAGGATGACCACAGGAGTGGCTGAATTTAGGTAAAGGGCAAGATCACTGGATGACGTCAATGAGCCAAAAGGTCAGGGTATAAAAGGATCATTCACATGAAATCTTAAACTCACTGATTAAGCAGGAGCAGTGTGGGGCAGTGGAGGCAGTTAAAACTTCAAAGAATGGAAATTAAGCTGGAGGTGGAGAGTTTGTGTTAGTCTTGTTGACAGAAGATAAAGATAGGAGGGGATAGGAAGGACTTTGGAGAGAATGGTCCATAACTGGCAACCAAAAGCAAGGAAGTCACCTAATGCACACCCAAGTCTAGGGAGATAAGTGGTGTGGGAGAGGACAGTCACTATTTAAGAGGACTTTGGGGAAAGCAATATCCTCAGGAGGGCAAGGGATTTCAGAAAGAAAAGAGGAGACACACAGAACTGCACAGGGATATGAGCCTGGGATGCAGAACAAGTGGGAGTCTGGGGTTTCATCTTCCTTTACTATTTAAGTTGTTAGCTTAATTTTAAAAAATTACAACAAACTCAATGATAAGACTATTTTTACAATATATTTAGCTATACCCTAGAGCTAAATGAATGCTAACTACTCCACTTAGTCAAGATGTTGAGGCACAATATGAAAACCGTTTCTTTGGAAGGCTTTTTTTTTTTTTTTACACTGAAAACTTTATTGGAAAAGACAAGTGAATTGCTAAGATACTTTAAAGTAGTTGCTTATTCATCATTTTGCTTGGAAAAATTTACCCTAACTTTATAGTAGGGAAAAAAAACACAAAATCATTAAAAAAACATGAGCCTCCAAGGCTTGATAGCTGGGCAGGGTCTTTACATACCTTCCCATGGCGTGTAGTGATTAAACACCACATTCTAGAGTGAGAACCAAGCAAGGCAGGCATTGGGAGCCTCAAGGCATGTTGAAAAGTGCTGATAAAAAGCAATTACCCCAACTGTCTCTCCTAATGTTGGCAGTTGGTTTTGGGTCCAGAGCCCTCTTAGAAACCCAGAGGTTAGTGAGATTCACGGAAGTCCTTCATTAGTTTAGTTTGTAGCTCGTGGGTGAGGTTCAACCATCTCTAACTTTGAAAAAGTTCTGTTTGTACCTCTCTCTGTCTCATTAAAACTGTCTAACTGAAATGGATAACCAGCTACAAAGTTTTAGTGTACTAATTTCCTCTGCACAGGACACTGTTGCAATTCCAGACACGTCTCAAGTATGTAAATACTATATATATGTATTTTAAATTAGGGTGAAGTCTTGGTTAATCCTCTAAGTTTCATAAATGAAGTACATCTAGTTGCTTAGCTTCAAGTTTTTGTAAAAACTACAGTCTTTGTAATGTGTTTTATTGGGTGTATATTCTCTGCCACTGCCCTTAATGAACCTTGTGAAGAAAGTCTACGTACACTATTAGCTATCTCTACTCCAGTAAAACTTTATCAAAATGGACTATGGGGTAGATCTGGCCCCAGGCCATAGTCTGCCAACCCACTGTAGGCAATGCTTGGCCTCAGCTATCTCAGTGACCTTGCCTTTCATCACAGATTCAAATTCCATGACAGCAGGGTAGATGTAACACCATTTTTGAGATATTCGTCACAGAAAAATCTGAATCCCTAGATGTTCTGGATCTATGCTACAGCTTAAAGGATCATTTCTGGCATGACTGGCAGGAGCTAAATGATGTGTGATCCTGTTTTAATCTTTCCTATTCTAAGTTTTTAGCAGTACTGTCAGCAAGCTCGCTCCACCTGATAGTGACTGACTGCAGACCTCAGCTCCGTAACTTCACACAATACATTTTAGATATTCCACTTTAAAAAGAGAGAAAGGTAGGTTAATGGAAAATACAGGCAGACCAGGTTGGTTAACCTAGACTAAGTGGTAAGAAGCAAATAACCCTACAGGACCAGAATTACTTGCTCTCCTTTTCAAACAGGTTATTTCGAAGAGAAATGACAGCTCCCTCATTTATAATGTGTTATAAATTTATAATGTGCTAGCAGTTGGGGCTCCTTACTGGACCACTTTCTGCAATGCTGTCCACCCTCAAGAGTTGTTTTGTTGAAACACTCCTTCCAAAATGCTCTGTTCAAAAATTACTCTTTGACTGAATAGAGATGACTAGTTGGATGAATCCTATACATTACAATATAACAACGTTAATCTTCACAAAGAAAAATAGGAAATGAAATAAAATCTCAAAAGCTTAATGGAAATGAAATAAAATCCTTGGGACAGAGTAGTTTGCTATCCCTAAATGTGCATTGGTCACAGCATGAAAGGACAGTGCATTTATCACTGTCAGGGGCTATGAAGTTTTAATTTTTTGTACCAGCTTAATGGCTGAAATTCCAATCAAAGAGCTAACATTTGGACTCTCATGTTCTCATAAAATGTTTAGGTACACACATTAGAATGTTTTGGCCTGGAAAGGTAAACAGGGACCTACCAACTATCGTTGGCCTATTTATAACCAGGAGAAAATTAAAAGAGCCACTGGATGAAAATCTAGGCAAATCAAACAAGAGTTTACAAAAAAAAAATCATTTTTGAGAAATGCTTTTTTAAATAGTTTAAAAATTTGTTACTCACTTACATGAAGGAAAAGGCAAAAAAATTAGGCTGTATTTGGTTACTTTAAAAATCCATTAAATCTTTTTACAGGGTTTCCTTATTTTTATCACTCTACTATACCCAAATTTGTACCTGAAGTCTTCCCAGACAAAATTTAAAGTACTTTGAGCTAAATTATCAGCACCACACATTTCTAATGTTTTAAATTAAAAAACAAGCTGGCCGGTTTAACCCAGTGAAAACAGAAATTACGCTTATAGAAGAAGCCAAGACTTAAAGGACTATGATCTGAAATACATCATTCGAAGGGGTTAATTTTGCCATTGCTAGTAGTCCAGTTCCCTAAGACCAAAAGACAATTTTTAAAAGAATTTTGCTATAGTAATTTCTGTCAAAATATTTTCACCCATTCATGTACTTAAGGGCACTATTTGATGAGGGAACAATTCCCAAACGAATCTAATGTAGACAGCACATATTTTGTGGAAGGATCCTTGACTGACTAATGATACTACCATGTAGCATTTAATGAATGTCTTCTATGTGTCAGGCACTGATTGAAGTAGCTGGAATGTATTAACTCATGAACTAGTGTATTCATAAAGGGAGAGAGAGGTGAAGGAACAGGACTACGATCCAACAGCAAGTAAGAGCTGTCACCAGAGCCTGCACCTAGGCACTGACCCCAGAGCTCATGCCGCTCAACACCACGCTATGCTGCCTTGTGTAGGTCTTATTTTGAAGAAAAACCAGCTGTTGAACTGAAAAAAGTGTATGAGCCAGCTGTCCTTAAATCCCCATTTTCTTAAAGATGATTCCTTTGACAAGACTTTTTAAAATGCTTCTGATCTTATAAAAAGGCTTTAGTATGTTAAGATATTTTATAATGTTAATGGTTGTTGTACACATTTTATTGAATGTTTTCTATTCTGCTTTTCAAATTGAGTCAATAACTGTAAACACCACAACTGTAAGTAGATTAACAATTACATGTAAATCTAGTTTGAAAAAGATATATTAGTAAGTAAGTACTTATTTTTCCCGACCTTTTAAAAACTTGTATGAAACCTAGGATAAACACAATGAAATTAGATTTCCTGGGCAGTACTAGAAAACTGTCTGGCGAAGCAACTTCTGCAAAGATGAGAAGTTCAGAACTAGAGGGTAATCAACTAAGCTGTCTTTTAAATATGATTTGTGTGATGTTCTTTTCCATATTTTAGTCCCTCCCACTTGCTCTTTACTTATACTCTAATATTCTACCAAATAATACAATTAAAAACTACTCCTCAGAGTAGAAATCTGTAATAAAATGTACAATAGTTTGTATATAGTTACTAGTTTAATATAACATTACCCAAATAACTAATCAGTTACTAGTGCTTAAAATTTATAGTAAGAAACATTAAAAACAACAAAAGACTACTTCTGTCTCAAATTTAGGCCTATTTAAATATTTTCAGTATAGCTAAACTCAATGTAATGGTTACATTTGTAAAATCTTGCTGAGCAGACTTCCAAGACTGTGATAATAATGTAGGTGGTCCACTAGGAACTGTTGTTCCCTTCCTTAGCTGAATTATATGAGATTCCAACCACATGTCTCTCATCTTGAGTAGACTCATTAGAAAAGATCCATCAGCTACATGCTCACATAAAACCCCCTCTCTCCACTCCTACTCATAACCCACTGCCATACTAAAAACTGCAAGTTAGTTGTGCTTTCATAGCCTTTTTACTGGAGACCATAAGTTTGAGTTGAATTATTCAATGTGAGGGTCACAATGAGAGAACGTGGATCTTTCTTATTCTTGTGGACTGTTATCCTTCCTTTCAAGGCTTCACCTATGGAAGAGAGGCAAAAGATGTGTTTAAGAATTCAAGGAATACAGTATGGCAGGAAAATAATAATGTATACCTAGTACTTCTTGCTTATTGTTGTGAGACAGTTCACTCATTTTGGAAAAAAATTAATAAATTTTTAGGACAATTTTATGTTTAATTTTTGAACAAAGCAGATCTAAAAAAATGAAAAAATTTAAAATTAATTTAAAACATAACTGAATATTTAAAGCATGAATAACAACGATGCATTGGGAGATAATCCATGTATAGCACCAACTGGGGAAGTGAAATTTGCTCAAAGGATTGGAAGGGGTAAATGGAAGTAAATTACTGAGAGTCTTAAGTTATAAATGAAATGGCGTACCAATGTTTGATAGTAGTCTGGTAAGCTAAAAAGGCATGCTGGAACTCTCGAGCAACAATTATAAAAACAAACCCAACACATGTAGTTAATTAGCCAAGGGTGGAGATAAAATGAAATAATAAAGAGTATTCAATAAAAAAAAAAAGTAGCAAGGAAAAAAGCAAGAAATAACAGGGGATACTTGAAAAAAAAGCAAATGACAGAATTAAATCTAGTATCACCGATACTAATATTAATTGTAATATGTATTAATACTTTGAATGTAGAGACAGCATCAAAGTAAAAAGAAGGAGTACTATTCTATATAATATTCTATATAATGTAATTCTATATTAATCATAGAGAGTCTGACTTCAGGAAAAAATATACAACCAGAGATAAAGAAACACATTTCAAAATAATCATTCAAATCATAGAGACCTAATGACTTTTATGTATGACTATATGACTAAAGAGCTTCAAAATGCATGATGCAAATCTGACAGAACCACAGGAAGACAAATATAATCCACAATTATCACTGGAAATTTCACCTCTCCTCTGTCAATAATTGCACTAACAACTTGACAGAAAACTAGAAAGAATATGGAAGATTTAACACACTATTATCCAACTTGACCTGGTTGACATCTACAGAACCAAGACAGATTACATCTACATATGCTGGGTCATAAAACAGATCTTAATACACTTAAACATAAAGAAATCATACAGAATATGTTCTCTGACCAAAACTGAATAAAATTAAAAATTAACAGAAAGATACTTGAAGATACTTGAATAATCCCAAAACATTTAGGAATTAAACAAAAGACTTCTAAATATTCCATAAATCAAAATAAAAATCACAAGGAATATACTCAAAGAAAAGTAACTTGAGGCCCCTGGGTGGTTCAGTAGGTTGGGTAATTAGGCATCTGACTCTTGGTTTCAGTGACTATTGTGATCTTATGGATAGTGGGATGGAGCCCCCTGTTGGGCTCCACTCTCAGCAGGGAGTCACCTTAACAATTCTCTCTGTACCCTGCCAAATAAATAAATAAATCTTAAAAAAGAAAAAAAAAAGGCAATTTATTTTCCTTTTTTTAAAGATTTTATTTATTTATTTGACAGAGGCACAGTGAGAGAGTTAACACAAGCAGAGCAGAGAGCCCGATGCGGGGCTCAATCCCAGAACCCTGGCATCATAACCTGAGCTGAAGGCAGACGCTTAACCGACTGAGCCACCCAGGTGCCCCAAGGCAGGCAATTTAAAACATATTACTTTGGGGCACCTGGGTGGCTCAGTGGGTTAAAGCCTCTGCTTTCGGCTCAGGTCATGATCCCAGGGTCCTGGGATCGAGCCCTGCATTGGGCTCTCTGTGCAGTAGGGAGCCTGCTTCCTCCTCTCTCTCTGCCTGCCTCTCTGCCTACTTGTGATCTCTGTGTGTCAAATAAATAAATAAAATCTTTAAAAACAAACAAACAAAACAAACAAACACTATTACTTCTATTACTTTCACTTCTTAGAATAGCGAATATTTAAAAAAAACTGAATTTTGATTTGATTCCTTAGGATGAATGATTAGAAGTGGAATACTTTCAAAAAGGCATAAAGTATATTCCAGTTTTTAATTCCTGCCATCTTCAACAATGCTGGTGTTATTAGAAACGAAACAAAAAAATGAGTAAAAGAAAACAATACAATACTTTTGTTATTTAAACACTGTCAGAATCTGACTACTTTGATTACACTTCAGTGATTACCATATCATTTCAAATGTTTAACCACCACCTTAAAAAAAAATCCTTTGTGCATTCAAGTTAGTGATTTTGTTGATGGATAGGAGGTATTGTTGCAAATGTTTCTTTTTAGTGCATGTCCTCTAATGGTTGCTGCTGTTTAAGTTTAATCCTTAAGATAATGGTCAAAATCAAAAGTGTTCTATAGAGCTTATGAGGCAGGCATCAAATTCTTCATTTCAAGTTTAAAGGATACATTGAAGAGTTCTATGTAGCACAAGTCAAGATGAACTAGTTATGGATACTTTTGATAAATTTTCATGAAAGAAAAAAAATTTAAGCATCAATAGTAAACAAAACATCTGAATAATTAAAACGTCCTAACAGGACGTTTTAATTCCCTTATAAACTAGTATAATTTTCATGTCTTAAGGTGAAATACAAGCAAAGTAACTATTTCTATAATAATCTTAATTTCAAAATGAGGGTGCAAACAGCACTTATTTAAGTTAATTAAATAGCATGAAGGGTCACAGTAATAAATACATAATTCACCCTGCTGAACTCCCGTCAATTGTTTAGGCCTGACAAAAGTGCCAAGTCAGTAGGTGTAATACCAGAAGGGATCGTAGTAATTAATCAGTGTCAAATAGATATAAAATGACTGATGCCGTTAAGCATGTGTACTGTATGGGAGCTGCAAAGGACATTCTCTGTGGAGCTGAGCTGTTACCACCTTGTTTTTATCATCGGCAGACGGCCATTAGTACCACAAAGCAGTGTTGCAGTTCAATCAAGAGCAAAATTGATTTCATTTCAATTCTGTTCTAGTGGCTTTTTAAAATTAATTTCTTCCAGAGCAATGAAATTTCATTTCCCCAGAAGGGGAAAAATTTTAAAATCATTATTATCACTATTAGAGCTTAAAGAATGAAAGAGAAAAAGATGGATTTTCCATCATATAACGCTTACTAGATACATACAGAGAAAGAAAAATAAATAGCCTGACTTTAGTCATATTTTCAAAGCGAAATTACATGAAAAAGATATGGATTTTTACAGTAAACACTGCCATATAAGTTCATACAGTAAAAAATTGTACATTAAAGGAAAGGGGACAAACACATTGAATTTAAACTTTAAAGTAAGTGTTCTCTAACTACTTTAAAAGTATTAATTCTGGGAGGATGGTTTGTTACTCCCAGAATGCTAGAAGTCCTCAAATGTTAACAGCATTTCTTCTGAAATATTTTTAGATCTAGGCTGTGAATAAAATATAATAAAAAAGCCAAACACCAAACAAAACAAACTAGGCTCATTATTTTATACTTCCATTTTGCTTTTGGCCAAATGTACAATTCTTAGTCTGAGAAATTCCTTATTCACACAACATCTTTTCTTATTTTCTAAATATCAAGTCTACCCTTAAGGGTGGAAAAAGAGATTTACTGTTACTAAAAATATTCACACACCTGCCCCCATGCCCCACAATCTAGGCAGCATAATGAAAGACATATTTATAATATTTTATTTTATAAATCTTAACATATTAGTTTCTAGATACTAAAACAAGACTTATATGCACAGCAAATTATTCTGAATAGACACTTGGCTTTATGTAATTTTATCTAATAATTTTAGAGCATAAGGAGTCCAAAATTACTTTTAGTTGTAATTAAACACAACTACAGAGAACTCTTCAAACATGCCAAGATAAATCTGAACACCAAGCTATTCAAGTTCAATAGTATGATAAAATTTTTGAGAACATCACAGTTGACAAAATGGGACAACCAAATAAAACGGCCAGTAAATGCCTTTGGCACAATGTCACCCAAGGTGATTAGAGGAAATGAAATTTCAATGACAATGCTTATCACTATACTTATTGGTACATTCAGTAAAATATTTACAATATGGCAAATACTACCATCAGATCAAAAAGGAGAAAGACAACTTATCTATTAGAAAACCCTTTATCACAGCATATTGAGATGTACTAACACAGATGTATGCATGAAATGATCTAGGAGAACAAAGCAGACAGTAGTTAATTTTCTAAGGTGAGGGAAGATTTATAGAAATAAGCTGGGTAATGCAGAGAAAACTGAAATTTATCAAGTGAAAGAGATCAAACAGCTTTCTAGGTAGACTATCTTAGAGTAAGGCAAGGAGTAAGAAAAGATAGGAAAGTTAGCTAAAAAATGCATGGTCTGTATAAATCCACATGAGCTGGAGCATATGATGGGCTACTGATGTGGAATGTAACACACTGGGACTGGAAATGAGGAGAAATGGTCAGATTATAAAGGGCCACGGAAAGAAATTTGGATTTTATCCTGGGAATATTGACAGTGAAGGTTTTTTTTTTTTTTTTTTTTTTTAATTAACTTTAGTAAGGCATAACTGATGGTAAAATGTGCACATTTTATGTGTGCAGCTATGGGTTTTACCATTATCTCACTTTCCTAAACTTTTGCCTCCCCAAGTCTCAAAGACTATCTCTTACGTTATCTTCCAGAAGTTTTGCAGTTTTATACATTTATATTTAGGTTTTTGATCCATTTAGATTTGGTTCTTGAATACAGTATAAGGTAAGCATGAAAACTACTTTCCTGTACAAATACTTAAGTTGTTCTAAACACTATTTGTTGAAGACTATCATTTTCCAAGTGAATACAGTGACCTTTTGGAAAAAAATTAACTAACTATACAAAAATGGGTCTATTTCTGGATTCTCTACTTGTTATAATAATCTCTGTCTGCCTATAGTATAATATCTTACTGTCTAGTTTAATGTAACTTTTTAGTAGTTTAGAAATCATACAGTATAAGGATTCCAATATGATTCTCTGAAAAACTGCTGGTTACTCCACGTCTTTTGCATCTGCATACAAATTTTAGAATCAGCCTGCCAATTTCTTACTTTCTTTCCTTCTTTTTTTTTTTTTTTTTCCCAGCCTGTCAATCTCTATCTTGCTAAATTCTCTTATTAGTTCTGTAGTTTTTTGAGATTCCTTAGAATTCACTGTGGACACAATTATATTACCTGTAAATAATGACAGATTTATTTCTTCCTTTCCAATGACTTTTGTTTCTTTTTTCATTCCTTATCACACTGGCTAAGACCTCCAATATAAGAAAATAGGAGTGGTGAATGTGAACATTCTTGCCTTGCCCCATACAGAGGGAAAGCATTCAGTTTTGCTCCATTCAGTATGACGCTAAGCTATGGACTTTGTGTGGATGCCTTTTATCAGGTTGAGGAAGTTCTCTTTTATTTCTAGTATGCTATGAGTATTTATCATGAATAGATACTGAGTTTTGTCAACTGCTTTTTTTTTTTAAATTAAAGATTTTATTTATTTGACAGAGATCACAAGTAGGCAGAGAGGCAAGCAGAAAGAGGGGAGGAAGCAGGCTCCTTGCTGAGCAAAGAGCCCGATGTAGGGTTCAATCCCAGGACCCTGAGACCATGACCTAAGCCCAAGGCAGAGGCTTTAAGCCACTGAGCCACCCAGGCACCCCTCAACTGCTTTTTCTGCATCCACTGGATGTAACCATGTGGTTTTTCTTCTTCGGATTGTTAACATGGTTGACTGAGCCTGGTGGTGGATGTTAAGGAGGGCACATATTGCATGGAGCACTGGGTGTGGTGCACAAACAATGAATCTTGGAACATTGAAAAAATAAAATAAAATAAAAAAAGAGACCATTAAATGATTCTAAAATATTTTTGAATTTTATATTATTGACGCAATTTTGGATTCCTGGGACTAAACCCCACTTGGTCCTAGTGTATTGTTTTTTTAAAAAATATTGCTGGATTCAGTTTGCTAGTATTTTGTTGACAATTTGTATATCTATATTCATGAAAGATGTTGTTCTGTAGTTTAATTTTCTTGTACAATTTTTGTCTGGTTTTTGGTATCAAGGCCCTTATAAAATTAGTTCTCTTTTATTTTCTGGAAGAAACTGTATAGAATTGGTGTTATTTCTTTTTGAAGTAGCAGGAAGAATTTGCAGTGAAGCAATTTGTGCCATGGAGATTTGTTTTATGGAAGGCTTTGAGGCTGGCTGCCTGTTTTTGTAAATAAAGCTTAACTGGAACACAGCCACACCCACTCATTTACATACTGTCCCTCAGAGTTTAAGGTGTTTGTGGATCCCTACTGCAGCCACTGTGGGGTTATTGGGGCTAGGATATAAGAGAACAAAGAGAAAAAAAGAAAAGAAAAATGGGGATTTCTCTAAGCATTAGGAGATCCTTTGCCCATTCCTCAAATTAGAATTAGAGGAGCTAGTTCATCTGTGCTGATGCCTTAATTCTGAGTTTTGGGCTGCCTGAGATCAGACTGGGGATACTCGAAGCAAACAAATCATAAATTTATCACCAGTTCAGGGTATTCGAATTCTGGTCTTCTTCAATTTATCTGATATTATTTACTTTTCAGGGATCTCAAACAGCTGTTCCACGCATTCTGGTTTATTCAGGGTGCATTCGGTGAGAAAGCTTATTTTCACTGCCCTAAAAATCCTCTGTGCTCTGCTTATTTGTATCCCTTGCCCTCGGCAACCACTTTATCTGCCGCCCCCGCCCCCCGCCCCCGCCACTGTCTCTACAGTTTTGCTTTCTCCAGAATGTTATATAGCTGGAATCACAGTGTGCAGCCTTTTGGGATTAGTTCTTTCACTCAGTAATATGCGTTCAGTTTCCTCCATGTCATTTCATAGCATCAGTTTATTTCTTTTCAATAATATTCCATTATGTGGATATACATACCATTTAGTTTTAATATAGTTATCCATGTTTGAATATGTCTACCATCATACCATTTTTTAAAAAAATTTTATTATTTGACAAAGAGAAAGAAAGAGAGCGAGAGCGAGCACAAGCAGGGGGAGTGGCAGAGGGAGGAGGAGGATCCCCAGCAGCCAGGGAGCCCAGTGTTGGGCTTGATCCCAGGACCCTGGGACCAAGACCTTAACTGACTGAGCCACCCAGGTGTCCCATACCATTTGTTTTCTATTTCTTAATGATTGTATCTTCTTCTTCTTCTTTTTTTTTTTTTTTTAGGATTTTATTTATTCTTTTGACAGAGATCACAAGTAGGCAGGGAGGCAGGCAGAGAAAGAGGAAGGGAAGCAGACTCTCCATGGAACAGAGAGCCCGACTCGGGGCTCGATCCCAGCATCCTCGGATCATGACCTGAGCCGAAGGCAGAGGCTTTAACCCACTGAGCCACCCAGGCACCCCGATTGTATCTTCTTTTGAACCAAATCTTTTTCTTGAGATTCCATTTCATCTTCACTACTAGCTTATCAGTTATATTTTGTGGCTTAATTAAAAAAAATTTTTTAACTTGTTCCTCTGGTGTTTACAATATACATATTTATCATGATTTGTCATGAAATGAGTTCATGTGCAATGTAAAAACTTAATATATTTCCATTTTCTCATTAATTTTTTTGATCACTGCCATAATTTTATGTCTCTGTTTTGAAACCCATAATATATTATTTTTGTTTTAAATTATCTTTTACAAAATTAAAAAAATGAGTAAACAAAGTCTTTTTTTTACGAAGTCACACATTTACCATTTCTGACATTTCCTATTCCTTCGTTCAGATTCCACTTGGTGATATTTTCCTTTCACTTGAGAAGCTTACTTTATCTTGTATTGACAATCTGCTGGAGATGAATTCTTGTAGTGTTTTTCTTCTGGAAGGGTTTTATTTAGGCTTCATTTTTTAAATACATTTATTCTAAATATAGAATCTAGATTGACAGTTTCTTTTAGCACTTTGAAAATGTCATTTATCATCTGGCTTACATAGTTTCTGAAGAATATTCTGATACTATTCTTTCTTTGCTCCTCTGTTTTATTTTCTCTGGTTCATGTTAAGACTTTGATATTATTATCACTATTTATTGGCAATTTGTTTGTGATATGTCTTGGTGTTGTTTTCTTTGTATTGATCTTACCTAGGGTTCATTGAATTTCTTCAATCTGTGGGTTATAGCTTTTATCAAATGAAAGAAAATTTGGCCATTACTGCATCTTCAAATATATTTTCTGTCCCTGCTTCTTTCAAGGACTTTTTATCACATTTAAATTAGTGTGCTTCATATTTTCCCACTGGTTACTGTGGATATGTTCATTTCTTTAAAAAGTCTTTTTTCCCTCTATGTGCTTCATTTTGGATATATTTTATGCTGCATCTTTAAGAAAACTGACCTTTTTTGCTGTTAATTGCATCGAATGGCACTTTCACTTCAGATACTATAATTTTCATCTCTAGCAGTTCTATTTGGGTTTTAAATATCTTCTCATATAACAGCAGTTATGTTTCTTTCTTTTTTTTTTTTTTTTTAAATATTTTATTTATTTATTTGACAGAGAGAAATCACAAGTAGTCGGAGAGGCAGGCAGAGAGAGAGAGAGAGGAGGAAGCAGGCTCCCTGTTGAGCAGAGAGCCCCATGCGGGAC
Source organism: Mustela nigripes (assembly GCF_022355385.1). NCBI lineage: Eukaryota > Metazoa > Chordata > Mammalia > Carnivora > Mustelidae > Mustela > Mustela nigripes. Next base: position 31,797,369 of record NC_081557.1, read on the forward strand.
TCTGATCCCAGGACCCTGAGATCATGACCTGAGCCGAAGGCAGTGACTTAACCCACTGAGCCACCCAGGCGCCCAGCAGTTATGTTTCAATATGCTTGTGTGCTAATTTCATTTCTGGATCTGTTTCTTTCAATTGACATTTTCCTGAATTTAGCATTTGATTGGAAGTTTAGGCCATGATGAATTTTATGTTGTTCAGTGTTTTTTTTTTCCTTTTTTGCCAGTAAAGTTACTTTGGTCCAGTTTTTTTTTTCTTTCTTTCTGTTTTCTCTTTTTCTTTTAAGGAGGCTTATTTTTAAGCTTTGTTAAGGAACATGCAGGTTAGCCTTTAGTTTAGGGATAGTTTATTCCTACTATGAAGCTATGGTCCTTCTGGACTGAAGAGAGTCCAAAAGGAGTCCCCACTCTAGCTGGTTGAAACTCAAATACCCAGAGCTACATGGAATCTCTGAGAAGTGTTTGTTCACAGCTGCCTCAGATGCTTTGCTTGACCACAGGCATTTCATCCTACCTCCATGTATCTTAGTACACATCTAAAACTCAAGGGGCAAAAACCAAAGCAAACCAAACCAAAACCAAAACCAAAAAAACTTAAGGGGGCATTGTGTGTAGATTTCTGGAGGCTTTTGCTGATTACCATGTCTTCTTTAGTACTCTGCCCAGCAACTTCTGGTTTCTACTCACTAGTACTACCACCAGCGGTTTAGGAGGGTTTAAAAAAAACAACAACAAAAAGGTGTTGTATTCCCTTATATAATCCCTTCTTTATACTATCACAGCTGAGAAGGACCACATTTTCCTTACTTTGAAATTTCCCTTTTAAGTTTTTCCTGGTTGTATTTTAGGGGATTCCAAAATTTTGTGGTGTACTGGTCTTACTATTTAAATATAAGCACATATACAATGGCAATAAAAGAAATACAGAATGTAGACAAGGCAATATTACAATCATACATCTCCTTCACAGTATTCTGAAAAAGCTGAATCAGTTACTCTAAGGATTACTGGGTAATAAGTAGTTAGGATTTCAAAATTTCACTAGAATAAAATAATACTTTGTTGTAATTAGTAGGAGAAAATTCAAATGCTATCTTAAATCTCTCCCAAGATTTAAACATGAATGAATTAGCACAACCTTTAAAATTTAGCACTAAGATAATAAAATGGGAACTGTGAAGAAAGCAACATTTTCAAGTTTCCAAGTATCAATCCAAATACCAAAGCTATACAAAAACCCAACCAAACAAAAACAAATGAAAATGTAATAAAATCTCATTTGTGCTCATCACACTTCAGTTTTGCTGTGCTCAAGCTTTTTGGAGAAAGAGAAAATGAGACCATCAAAGTTTCATTTCCGTAGCACTACAATCTTAAAGTAAAACATGACAACGAGGTGCTGCTTCACTCTAATAGTGTTTATGTGCATCTACCAAATTCAATTTATGCACCAACAGTGAAATAAACTATACCGGAATTTTATGGAATATTTGAAACAGAGAGAGAACAGTATAATGACCACCCAGACCCACCACTCAAGTTTTGTCAAATCTTAACATTCTCCCACAGTTCCCTCAATTTCTAAAAGGAATAATTCAGGTCTATGGCACTGAATCCTCTATAAAGCCTTCCCTGATCCTATTTCTATTCTTCTGCAGGGGCAGCCACACTGAATTCCCCAGTTATCATTTTTAAGTATTGCTTCTTACTTTGACTATGCGTGTTTGTACATGAAACTGTTTCACTGGTTTTTAAACTCCATATAAACAATGTATTGTAGGAATCACTCTTTTTTGCTTAATGTTGCTTCTGATATTCACAAATACATGATTAATCTGTTACAGAGATTTTACTGTATGCAACTATCATATTTATCTATCTTCTGTTAATGGGCATTCAGGGTGCCTCCAATTTTTCACTTCTACAAACCATACTGTTGTCAAGATTGTTGTAGACAGGCTGCAGGGGAGACTGTTCAGAATACATCCCTAGAAAAAAACTGTGGTTTTAGCAATGATACTTATACATCTATACTTAACTTGAAGGTAGCAAACTGTTCTCTAAAGCTGTACCAATAAAGACTATCAGCAGAAGAGTATAAAAGTCCCATTTGGCTACATGATTGCAGGTACTTGGCCTTGTTAAATTTTATGATTTTTTTTTTTTTCCTGTAGTGATGGATAAGAAAGTCTCTTATATAGTTTTAATTGGCCTCTCTCCCTGAGTTCCTAGTGATTTTGAATTTCTTTTCATGGAAGTTTGTTATACATTCAGGCTTCATATAGTCAGAAAGCTTTCTGCAAAGGTGGGGGAGGATAATTTATATGTAATAAACAATTTAAATAACAGAGATTCATTCCACAGTCAAATTCTAACTTTTGAAGCTAAGGGTATAGGTACGTAAGAACTCTAGGTGCTCATCAGAGTGAGCAATCAATGAGGTACAAGATAGAAGAATGCAGAATTGGGCCAGTCCTTGAGCACCATGTGAGATTTGAGCGGGTACAGACTGGGGAGAGCCATGTAGACACATATACTGAACACTGTAACTACTGAATAGCATTCTTTTAAATTTACACTTCACCTCTATCAGTGATAGTCACTTTGGAAGTGAAATCATTTTTACTTTTATTTGCAACTTAATATATACTACTAGTTAATACTTAAAGAAAAGTTGTTGGAATTACTTTGTGGTACTCAAAATAAAAGCTACATATTAAAGCACATTTTAACTGGCAGGAATTATAAATCTAATCTAAATAAAAGTTTTCTTTAAATCACTACTTTATTGAAATGATATGCCATCTAAAATTTATGTAGCTCTAAGAATATCTTATTTACTTAGCATGTTGCGTTGTTTCAAAGACAGTGGGCATAGAAAAAGTCCCTGTGAAATGAAGGAATAATGTTTACTTCAAAAAGAATAAGAAATTTCTCTCCCTTTTTTTTCTCACCTGCTTTAACGGAAAATGGCTTTTCCAATAGAAATATTGTTTGTTTCCAGTGTGTTTTGGCACTCTGGGGGCCCGTGGAGAACACGACCTGCATTGGTAAGAGTTCAAAAGTATCTGATGAAGTACAAGATTTTTAATATCATGCTACATTAATCTACTATATCAAATAAAAGCTCCGATTGCTTACAATAGCAAAATGCTTATGATCAAACACCTTGGGGCACAAAAACAAAATACAATGTATTTCACATAATTAATTCTTATGGGAAAACTCATAATACTTACCCTGCTGTGACAATTTTTCTCAAAATATATATCAAAGTAGCCAGCAATTGCCTGTTTAAAAAAAAAATAAATAATTATTAAACTAATTACATGACATAACAATTATTCAGTCTTTCAAGATAATGGCAAAAAGAAACCATTTCAAAGACTAGATACCTCTTATACTTATGACAGGTCACTATTATCTCTTGGAAAAGATGTTACATGTGAAAATGAAGTCATATAATTTGGCTTTCTCCCACAGAAACAATATAATAATAAGGGCAATAAGGCTAATCAAATAACCAATATGTGTTTTATTAGAGAAATAACTGTGGTAGACTACTGAAAAGTGAGAGACCACATGAAGGAAGAGGCTCAGCCAGCCTCAAGAGCTGACCCATGCTCTCCCAAAGACAGCCTGCTGTGCAGGCGGGAGCCATCTTGGAGCTCTGTGCTCTGCTCTCTGCTCTCAGACAACTGCAGCAGCCTGAGAGACTTGGGGAGAAACCAGCAGAAGAACTAGAGGACAAGTCCAGTCCAGACTGCAGAATCATACACAAATAAATCTAAATGATTGTGACTTCAAGGTACCTGGTTTTAAGGTGGTTTGTGACACGGCAGTAAATTTAACTTAAACATACTCTTTTATACAAAGATCTCATTTAATTTTTTCTGATCTTGTGCATCTAATTTTAAAGCAAAGTACTATGAATATTTTTGTAATGAGATCAACAGAATTTTTAAATGCCACTTTTTGGCTGAAGATAAATTAAAAATATATAATAGTACTCAAATAAAACATACGTTTAAGCAAATACCCAAAGGAGAACCTCTGAGGTAACTCTAAGGGTTACTGTGATAGTATAAAATGATCTCTAAAAGATGAATATTCAGATGAGGATATGTAATTTTCATTTCTTTTTAAAATTTAAATGATACCATCCCTTTTTCTTTCACTAACAGCATTAGCTTTATCTATTTTTAAAACTGGCATTAAAAAATAGTTATAAGGTGTTAAAAATAGGACACCGATTATTGAAAAATCACTATAAAGCTAGCTTATTTGTGTACTCTGCTGCTTTTGTTGAGAATGTGAACTTTTATTGATCTGTGAGGTTAATATGGATTGGGCCCAAAACAAGTTCAATATTTAACACTGAGGTTCATTACATTTTAGATACCAACAAAGAATCAAAATACTATTTATAATTCTATGAAACAGACAAAATATAAAACAATGTAGTACTCAGGTACAGATTATTATAGAAAACTATGTAGTTACTCAGAACATTTCTAAAACATGACTTCTATCAGTTGATTTCCTGGTATTTCTCCATAGACTAATTCAACTATTTTCTTAAATTTATTCCTGTATGCCAGTCTTGTTCACCAGTGTCCAGAGCAGTGCCTGGCCCATAGTACACAAAAAATATTTGCTGAGAGAATGTGCTTATTATATACAATTCTATTATAGAACTTACCATACTTCTTATAGTTAGTTGTGCTATCAGACTACAATGTGTGTGTGTGTTTTTAAAGATTTTATTTATATCTGTCACAGAGAGTGAGTGAGTGAGCACAAGCAGGGGGTGCGGCAGGGAGAAGCAGCAGCAGGCTCCTGGCTGTGTAAGGAGCCCCATGTGGGATGGGATAGGATCCCAAGAACGATCCCTAGACCGTGGGATCATGACCTGAGCTGAAGGCAGTCGCTTAACCAACTGAGCCACCCAGGCATCCCAGACGGCAATGTTTTTTTAAAAACAAAGCCTATGTGTAATTCATATTGTTGCTCTCCTTAATTTGCATAGGTCTCTCATGTAGCATGTTTTCAATACATTTTAGTTAAGATTTTCAGTTTCAAATTCAGCTAGTCTTACTATGTTGTCAGGATACTTTATGAAATCAGTGAATTTGAAAAGAAGACTTAGAAGTTATAATTTTCAACTGAAAAACTGAAAAAAGAGAATGTGAGAATCATGGCGGGGGTGGGGGAATGAGAGGAACCCTACTTTGTAGGGTCCAGAAAAAGTCTCAGCCTGACCTCTGAACTACAGATTAGTTCCAAATCAACATAACAAAGGCTGAGAGAATGGAACTAAAATCTCAATCACTGGCACAGGCCTTGAAAACCTCTAATCAACAAAGATCTCCAGAACATAAGAGAGATTTGAAAAAGCTGTGAGAGTTAGACTAATCACTAAATAGGGTCTGTGTAGGAGAGCCTAAAACACTACAGCAAACGTTTAAAGAACTAGACTGAGATGTGAACCACTGCCTGCCCAGACATGGTTGACAGGGCTTATGTTCTGGCTTTAATTGGGTTGACTGCCCACTCACACCAAACATCAACAACATTCTCTAGATAATTATAACAGGACCGACAGTAGGCACGACATAACACGCACAACATCCAGAAAACAATCCAAAATTATTCAACACACAAAGAACCAGGAAAATGTCTTTAACTTTTAAGAAAAGAGATAATCCACAAATGCCAACTGTGAGATGACCCAGAAGCTGGTACTATGAGACAAAAACTTTAAAACAGAATTATAACCATGCCGTTATGAGGCAACAGAAATGGGGTTGTAGAAAACACACTGAAATGAAGTGAAAGATAGGAATTCTTGTAGAGGAAAAAGAATGAATGAATGAATGAATGAATGAATAAATAAATAAAACTAATGGAAGTTTTAGAATTAAAAAATGTAATAACCAAAATAAAAAGCTCCCTGGGATGAACTGCAGAATGGAGATGACAAGGAGAAAAAAAAGAAAAAAATCAGTGAATGTGAAGATAGGTCAATAGAAAGTATCTAATTTGAAAAATCAGCAGAAAAAGATTGAAATACAATGCAGGAGCCTCAGGGGCCTGTGCAACTAACATACAGGTAAATGGAGGTCCAGCTGGAAAAAAATATAGGAGCAGGAAAAAACCTTTCAAAATTCTATATCCAGCAAAAATATACTTCAGGAACAAAGGCAAAATAAAGACATTTTCAAGAAAAGGTAAACTAAAAGAATTCATTGCCAAAAAAACTTTAGAAGAGATGTTAGGGGTGCCTGGGTGGCTCAGTGGGTTAAAGCCTTTGTCTTCATTCAGCTCAGGTCATGATCCTAGGGTCCTAGGATCGAGTCCCACATCGGGCTCTCTGCTCAGTGGGGAGCCCGCTTCCTCCTCTCTCTCTGCCTGCTTCTCTGCCTACTTGTGATCTCCTTCTGTCAAATAAATAAATAAATAAAACCTTAAAAAAAAAAAAAGAAGGCAGTTCTTCAAGCTGGTGAGCAATAATACTGGGAGGAAACCTGAAACATCAAAAACAACAGAAAAACAACAGAAATGATCAACAGTTTGTTAAGTATAAAAGATAACTTTTTCCCTCAGAATTTCTTTAAAATACTTACGATTTTTTAAGACAAACATGATATAACATCATTTGGTAGGGCTTTCCATGTATGCAGATGTAATCACAAAGATCAGTGCAGGGGGTTGGGTGGTTAGGAGGAAGAAGAGCAAAATGCCACCAACACATAGAAATGTTTATAAAACTGGGATGTGAAGAAGGCTTTCTAAGCATCACACATAGGCAGAAACTTAAGAGAAGCTTAAAACTTAGTAACAAAGCCATAATGAGATATTACCCTACACATGTCAGAATTGCTAGAATCAAAGAGGCAAGAAATAACAAGTGTTGATGAGGATGTGAAGAAAAAGGAATACCTGGCTGTTGGTGGGAATGGAAATTGGTACAGCCACTATGGAAAACAGTACGGAAATTCCTCAAAAAGTTTAAAATCGAAATATTATGTGATCAAGTAATCCCACTGGGTATTTATACAAGAAAACAAAACTGCCAATTTGAAAAGATACATGCACTCCTATGTTTATTGCAGCATTATTTACAATAGTCAAAATATTGAAGCAACCTAAGTGCCCACTGATAGATGAATGGATAAAGAAGATGTGGTACATACAAACACTGAAATATTCAGTCATAAAAAAGAATAAAATCTTCCTATTCAACATGGATGAGCCTAGAAGTTACTATGCTAGGTGAAATAAGTTAGAGAAACACAAATACCATATGAAACAAAACAAAAACAAAAACAAAGAAACAAACAAAAAAACCCCCAGATTCTTTTTTTTTCCTAGAATATCTTATTTATTTACTTGAAAAAGAGAGAGAATGACAGAGAGAAAGTAGGAGCAGGGAGAGAGCAGAGGGAGAAGCAGGCTCCCCACCAAGCAGGGAGTTTCGGTGTTGTACACCCAACTAGTATGACACTGTATGCTACTTATACTTAGTAAAATAAAATTTTAGTGTCAAATTCAAAGATGAAGAAATCTGAGAGTATTTGCAATATATATAACAAAGGGACACTGTCCTTTTTTACATTAAGTTACTACAAATTAGTAAGTTAACAATGTCAAAAGAAATTAGAAAAAAAGCAGGAAAATCATTTATAAAAGAAAAATCAAATAATATGTGTAAGTAAAAGATGTTTGACCTACTTAGAAAAATAAGTAAACTAAAACAATCAGATACGATTTTCCTTGATCACGATAGGGAAAACTTTTTTTTAAAGATTTTATTTATTTGACAGGGAGACATATCACAAGTAGGCAGAGAGGCAGGCGGGGGGTGGGGGTGGGGAAGCAGGCTCCCTGCTGAGCAGAGAGCCTGATGTGGGACTCTATCCCAGCACCCTGGGATCATGACTGAGCCAAAGGCAGAGGCTCTAACCCACTGAGCCACCCAGGTTTCCGGGGAAAACATTTTTTTTTTTTAAATATTTTACTTATTTATTTGAGAGAGAGAGACAGTGAGAGAGAGCATGAGCGAGGAGAAGGTCAGAGAGAGAAGCAGACTCCCCGTGGAGCTGGGAGCCGGATGCGGGACTCGATCCCGGAACTCTGGGATCATGACCTGAGCCGAAGGCAGTCGTCCAACCAACTGAGGCACCCCGGCGTCCCGTGGGGAAAACATTTTTTAAAAGATAATATCCATAGTTAGTGGGGAAAGTAGCATGCATACTGGGAAAATAAACTGAAATGATCTTTCTAGAGGGAACTTAGCAATACATAATAAAAAACAAAACATCTGTATTAAAAAGAAGTCACAGAGAAAATGGTACACATGCTATGATTCTATTTATATATAGAATATTCAAAAAATAACAAATAACAAAAAATAACAATTTACACTGTTGTAAGTCACAACAGTAGTTACCCTTCAACAGTGATAGAAACTAGAAAGGGTTACATGGAGGGCTCCTGGGCTGCCGGTAATATTCTGTTTCTTCAGCTGACTGCTGGATACATGGTGGGTATTCACTTTGTGCAATTTTATCAAACTATACTTAAGATCTGTGTACTTTTCTGTTGTGCAAATACACGTTATGGGCTCAGTCAAAATGTTTATATAATGCATATACTCACTGACCCAGTAAATCTTAACTTCCAAAAAATATTCTATGGAAATTTATCAAGTATGCTTGCAACGATTTATCTATAAGATGCCAATTTTAGCCCACATTTTCAACAACAGGTGACCAGTTAACAAATCATAATACCTATTGAAGTAGATGATAGATTTGGAATGTGCATATTCATCAGCCTTACCTATAATTTAGATTTCCCATAAAAATGAACAGCTTCTGTGATAATAAATTATTTTTAACACTTGAGTTAAATGATCTATAGTATTGCATGGAGAGACATTCAATTTAATTATTATTACCTTTTATCAGTTCCCTTAGCAACGCCCACCTCTGTATACCCAAAGGCTAGGGCAATATCTAATATATAATAGGAACTAAATGAACTTGAAAAAAAATGACAAGTTTTTCAACTCTAATACAATAATTATATATATTTATTATCATTATATAATTATATAATAATTATAATTATATATATTTATTATATAAAATATATATTACTATAATACTAACAACTTCCATTACCAGGAAATGTGATCTAAATACAAATATAAATATAAATCTGTTTAAAATACACAAAGCAAAACTTCATATATTTAACTCTGGTAAAAGACAGACTGGCAATATTACTATGATAGAACAAATGTAATTATAATAGAGTATATAGCTCTAAACGAAGAGGGGAGACTGATGCATGAGTTTGCAACAGAATTAAAAAATCAAAGTATTTGAGAATACAAAGGTATTTTAGAACTGTCTTCCAATCCCCAAATTGAACTATCTATGAAATTCAGTTAAAAATCAAAGAAACTCATCTTCCTCCAAGCCCCCCAAATTCAATGAAAGAAATACTGGGTAGTTTGGGGTAATAAAACAATGCTAAGCCTCAAGACAATAAATAAAAATAAAGATATAATTCACTTTGATTATGAGAATTTGGCAGGGGCCTATGACAAAGATAAATCTAAAGTCACATCTACTTTATTGTTCCCTCTGAAATGCACAATAGTTTTTTCAACTCAAACAGATTTACCTCCCTAATCATGTCTGGTGGAGGGTAATACCAAAATCAGTTCTACAGCTCCCATGAAGCAGAAGCACGAGAAGGTAGGAAGAAATTCACCTGCAATAAAAAACTATGTGCAACCCCCCACCCCAAAAACAAAAAAACAAATTATGTGCAGATAATTGACTCATCAGACTGTTAAGATTCACATAACTGGGGCACCTGGGTGATGCAGCTGGTTAAGCAACACACGTTTGGTTCCAGCTGGGGCCATGATCTCAGGGTCCTAAGATTGAGCCCCACCTAGGCTCCACGCTCAGTGTGGAGCCTGCTTCAGATCCCTTTCCTCTGCTCTTCCTGCTCCTGCTCTCTCTCTAAAATAAATAAATAATCTTAAAACAAAAACAAACCCAAACCAAAAAAAACCCCCACAAAACTCCAGAAAGATTCACATAATTGAGCAAGTAGAAAACTCTTGCTCTAAAACAACCAAAGGGCATTTCTGGTTTTAAAATGGGTATTAACCCTCAAGTAGAATGCTACTGAAAGGGAAAGGGCTCCCCCCAACTTATAAGTGGTCCTTAATAATTAAAATAAGATATGAGACAAAAAGAGGAAAAAATGTCATTAAACTTGAATCATAGACTATAAAACCCAACTGAACTACAATTAGTGTTTTTATTCTCTGTGAAGCCATTATAACCAAATACGTCAGCTGATTTAGGGACAAAGCTATTTATTCTGGTGAAGAACATAAATATGCCACCATTTTTCTTTTAGTTTCACCACCTTGTTAATATCACTTTGACAGGCTACCTCTAGGTCTGCTGAATGTTAATTTCAATGAACTTACACTCTCTCTGTGGAAGTCATTCAAATGTAAGAATAAACAACAACCACAGGAAACTGAAAATGATGGCTAACAGGCAACGGTAATAAGTAACAGGAGCACAGCTTGACATGCGCTTGAAAAAGATCAGATAGGTTATAAGGCCTAAGACCGGATACATTTCTCTTTTGTTCCACACGTATATCTTGTCAGGGGCAAAGGGAACTGCTGGGGGGAAAAAACAAGCATTAAAATAAAACATCTGTAGAAGTTGGACTAATCTGTAAAGGCAAGGTCACAGTTAAATAAATAACATCTCACTGATTATACCACCATCAGAAAAATTTTTAAATAGTCCTTAGACTGAGGGGCCCCTGAGGGTGGCTCAGTCATTAAGCATCTGCCTTTGGCTTGAGTCATGGTCCCAGGGTCCTGGGATTGAGCCCAGCATTGGGCTCCCTGTTCAGCGCGAAGGCTGCTTCTCCAGTCTCCTGCTCCCCCTGCTTGTGTTCCCTCTCTCGCTGTCTCTTTCTCTGTCAAATAAATAAATAAAATCCTAAAAAAAAAAAAACAATAAAGTCCTTAGACTGAGAGACGGGAGAGTCTGTGGTAATTAAGAACAACAACAGTGCTTATTATAGAAGAAAACAGAATAAAAGAAAAATACATGCATATGCAGCAAACTTCTGGGACAGTCTGATCACATTTGTAATTTGGTGGGGATCCTCCACATATATAGGAAAATAATTCAGGCACGTAGCTTTGTTGTGCATCTTAAACATTCCTAAGCATTAGAATATAGTCTTTCAAAATGAACTGTTTCTTCTTTGTGGATTTCACAAAGAGGAAGAAAAAAACTCACAGTATGTGTAAACTGAATATTTAAAAGTCTGTTTTAAGCCATGTTTTGTTTATCCCAGACACACAAAGGTAAATGCACTTCATTTTTATACATGCTCATCTGAAGAACAATGACTTGGAATAAAAATAAATTATTTTCTCGTGTATTTTGGTGTGATGAGTATTTCTTTAAAGAAAATGTATCATGTGTGTATGGAGCAGGATGGCAGCCAATGAAATAAGATCAGACTAGACCTTATGAGGAAGAAGGAAATTAAAAATTATCATTATCACTATCACCTGCAGGGAGTAATTTATCATTTCTGTTCTTCATTGGTATCATGTTCCAACAGCGTGTGGTTACAGCAGATACAATTAGGCAGCTGGCCACAGAAGTAGGAGGATAATGTGCTTTTGATGGAGTTTATCCAAGCATGGAGATAGAGTGTTTGTAATCCATGCAGCAGAATCACTATAACAAAAATACAATTCATTTTTTGTTGGAGTATTCCTTTCAAAATCTTAATACAAAATTCAAAAGCCAACTGATGATGAGTCTGAAGCAAGTAAAGAAAGCGTAAGAAGAAAATACATAAAAATGATTACTATAGTTTACATCACTGTATATAAACAAGATGATAATATAAACATAAGCCATGCAAGCTGCTGCATAAAGAGTATGAACTCTGCTGTAATAACTGGTATTTAAACTCAGAAGATGAAATCAACAAATATGAAAATCATGTATGATTTTCTCCCAGTATTAACTATACCTTAAATCATGGACTCTTTCTTCTTCAATTAATTTTCTATTTTATCCCAAGAGAAAATTTGCATCTTTTCTTTCTTTCATAATTCCTCTAGGGAACAATACATATTAAGTGCCATATACTCCTCAAGGGATATTGCCAAATTGAGTAGTGTTTAGAAATAGACCAAGCAATAGGGGAAGTAGCAAAACAGACAATAGGTCTAAAAATATTTTTAAAAAAGTATTTTTACCAAAAAATTCAATAAAATTAATTTTTGACCTACTTAAAATATTTTCAGGTTGTAACTGAAATTTCTTTTAAATTTACTTATCTGGGTCCCTTGTAATTTCAAAATTGCTTACTAAAGTGCTTTTAGGAAGAAGAGATCACCTCTTCAGAGCCTACAACGTAAGTACTTTAATTCTGACATTTCATAAATTGAGAGCTTACATGCCCTAACTGCTCAACATTTTTTCCTAGCTATAAACACAAGATACTGTTCTATATACTCAATAATCACTGACATTTACTAATACTTTCACTTTTAAAAACCTTTTAAAGTACAGTATATATGCAGAAAAGTGCACTTAAGTGTACACCATGAATTTTCAAAAAACACAGCCATGAAACCCAGTTTAAGAAATGAAACTCAGATCAAGAAATAGAACAGCCCAGCACCCCAGTAATCCACTCGAGCCAATCCTAGGCACCTCCAGCCCAAAGGGTAACTACTATTCTGATTCCCCCCACCAGCTTTATTGAGATATAATTGACATATAACATATAATTAACACATAACGGTTATAAACTTAAGGTGTGCAATGTATTGATTTGATATACATATATTGCAAAATGATTACCATTAATAATTAATTAATTAATGAGTAATTAACCATTAATGTGATCAGCATTAGTGAAAACCTCCACCGTGTCAAATAATCATCATTTCTTTTTTGTGGTGAGAATTCTTAACATCTATTCTCTTAATAACTTTAATACTTATAATACAGTATTATTAACTGTAAGCATAACGAGGTACATTGGATCCCCAGAACTTACTCAGTTAGTGTCCTCTGACCAACATCTCCCCATTTCTCCCACCCTCTATCCCCTGTTATTACCACTTTACTCTCTGTTCTGTAAGTTTGGCTTTTTTAGATTGCGCATGTAAGTGACAGCACGCAGTATTTATTTTTGTCTGACTTATTTCACTTAGCACAATTCCCTCGAGGTCTATCCATGTTGTTGAAAGTGGCAAGATTTCCTTCTTTTGATGGCTGAATAGCCCTCTGTGTATCTATATATGCATGTGTGTGTATCTTTATCCTCTCATCTACTGATCGACACTAAGGTTGCTCCCATATTTTGGCTGTTCTAAGACTGCAATGAATATGGCAGGGCAGCTATCTCCTTGAGATTCTGTTTTCATTTCCTTTACATATACTCAGAAGTGGGATGGCTGGATCATATATTAATTCTTTAATCTTTTGAGGAAACTCACACCATTCTCCACAGTGACTGCACCAATTTACCTTCCAGCCAACAGCACACAAGGGTTCTCTTTTCTCCACATCCTCACCAGCACTTGTTAGCTCACCACTATACTGATTTCTAAGATCCCAGATTCATTTTCCCTATTGCATATTTCAACATAAATGGAATCATACATCATGTAGTATTTTGTGGACTGGCTACTTTCCTCACTATTGTTTTTTAGATTCACTTACACTGTTGCACATTACTTAAACTGTTACAAGGCTGTAAGGCATATCTGACTAACAGTTTATTTATCCAGTCTAAGACTGACAGGCACTAAGTAGTTTTTTTTTTTTTTAAGATTTTATTTATTTATTTGACAGACAGAGATCACAAGAAGGCAGAGAGGCTGGGGGTGGGTGGGTGGCGGGGAGCAGGCTTCCTGCTGAGCAGAGAGCATGATTCAGGGCTCCATCTCAGGACCCAAGGATCATGACCTGAGCTGAAGGCAGAGGCTTTAACCCACTAAGCCACCCAGGCGCCCCTCTTTTCCTCCTTTTTGAGATATAATTCACATACCATAAAAATTTCATATTTAAATAAACTGCATTAATTCAGTTTAAAGAATACTCAGTTGTACAACCATTGTTGCAATCTAATTTTAGAACATTTTTATTACCCAAAAAAGAAATTCTGTATCCATTCCCCCTCTATTCCCAGACCTGTCTATAGATTTCCTATTTTGAATATTTCATATAAGTAGAATCATACAAATGCAAGAGCATATAAATGGAATGCTTTCATGGTTAGCTACCTGTACTTAGCATAACCTTTTCAAGGTTCATCCATGTTGTAGTACATACCAATATATGTTTTGTTTTATGGACAGATACTACTTCACTGTATGGATCTACATTTTGTTTATTCATTCTCCAGGTGATGGACATCTGGTTTGCTTCCACTTTTTAGCTATTATGAAGAATGCTGCTACGAGCACTCATGTGGAAGTGTTTGTGTGGACATATGTTTTCATTTCTCTTGGGTATGTATCTGGAAGTGGATGAATTTTTAAGTTAATCTTATTCATAAACTCAAAATAAAGACCTAAATGTGAGACCTGAAACCATAAAATTCTTACAAGAAAACAGGCAGTAATTTCTTTCAATCAGCCATAGAAACATTTTTGTTGATATCTCTCTTCTGGCAAGGAAAACAAAAAAATTAAATAGAACTACCATATTATCCAGTAGTTCCACCACTAGGTATTTACCCAAAGAATATGAAAACACGAATTTGAAAAGATACATGCACCCCTGTGCATTATCTACAATAGCCAAGATAAGAAAGCAACCCTACTGCCCATCCGTAGATGAATGGGTAAAGAAGTATGGAATATTTATACAACGGAATATTGCTCAGCCATAAAAAGGAATGAAATCTTGCAACAACATGGATGGACCTAGAAGGCATAATGTTAAATAAAGTAAGTCAGAGAAAGACAAATACCATATGACTTCACTCATATGTGGACTTTAAGAAACCAAACAAAGGAAAAAAAGCCAGACTCTTAAAATTTAAAGATATATTAGGACTTTTCTTGTATCCTCTATTTCTCTTGCCCTTCCCAAATCTTCCCACTTGTATCCCTCCATGCTTCCTTCTAGATATTTCCTTTTGACCTAAAATCTAGTTCAATAAACATTTCTACACCAGTGTGCTAAGATCTGCTGCTAAACTCATTTTAGTTAAGTTTCAGAATATGTTTGACTCTTTTTCAAATCTGCTATAATTCTTTTTAAATATTTTCAATTGTGGCTTGATATTTACAATTTCTTTTGTCCTTCAACTTAGTATGCATAGTTATTTTTATTTTTAACTTTTTAAAATAGGCTCCATGCCTAAAATCAGGTGTGAACTCACGACTTTGAAGAGCCAAATGCGCTAACGACTGAGCCATCCAGGTCCCCAAAGAGTTATTTTAAAGTCCATTATCTGGCATATCTAAAATCTGGAGCACTTGGAGCTCTGTTTTTATTGCTTACTATTTCAGCTGGTTATTGATTTATGTTGTCTTGTGTCCTTGTGTGACTGATTACCTTTGATTATAATCTGCACCTTATATCTGAAAAACTGTAGAAATAATTTAAGGCCAATGATAATGATCTTCTAGAAAGAATCTTTGTGCAATGAATCTGGGGGTGCTGGCAACCCTAAGATCATCTTAATCTATTAATGGGGTTTGAGAATTTCCTGGGTCACCCAGATGATTTGAAGCTAGGCTGCAGTCCGTGGAAGGGTTTATTTATCTATAATTTTACCCTATTCTTGGGTGCAGTCTTTCATGGTCACAATGCAAAGCACTGGGGAATCACAAAGTCCTGATTTTTATATTCCTATCCATGTGAGGCTATCAAAGGGCAACACAAGTCTTAGCTGCTACTTCTGAATTGGTAAATGCCTATAGGGCAAAAGCAGACCCAAACGTCAGTCTCATTTCTCTGGATTGTCTTCTTTTCTGAGTTTTAGCTTGATAATGCTTTACTAATTTATATCTCTGATACCTTCAAACAGATAGTGTTTTATATTTAGCTTTTGTAGTCATTCTCAGCAAAAGGGTCACTCCATTTTATGTAGTCCACCATTATAGTGGGCAGATTTATTACTGCATTTTTTTCCTTCCTACTTAAGGATCCCTGCCTATAATACTCCTCCATTCCCTAAACTAGCTTCTTCTCATTTACCATGTGTCTGTTTACACATTATTTCCTCCGGGCTTAGTCTTCTCTAATCCCGCCAAATAGATGTTTCTCTATTTCTCCCTGTAATAACACATTCCATGCTCAAAGTGCTTTTGGTTTAATTACAGAGCCCTGCAGCCCTGAAGGGCAGTCTCACCACGTCCGTGCTCTCCTCCGTATCCTCACTGCCCAGGCACAACACCTGGACATTCTACCTCAACAGTGAAGACAACTGTGCAGTTACAAAGGCATGAAAGAGCCAGGAAGTGCAGGCTCTATAGAAAATTAATAAAGAGTTGCTAATTGAGAGAACTAATAAATGAATAATGAAGTGATATTATATGCTCAACTCCTGTCAGCCTTTGGGAAAAGAAAATCATGATGCTTTACTTCTCTTATAACTTCCTATTTTTAAAATTCAAAATTGCTATTAGGTATCAACTACTTTAGGGAAACATTCTTTGAAGTCTACACCGACAACAGTTATTTGCTCCCCATTAATCTAGTGCACACAGTATTAGGAAGGCTTTCTGGAAAAAGCCATGCCTAAAGTAAAACCTTAAGTATGAACAGGATTACTGAGGAAAAGCAGGTAAGAGTGTGCCAGGCCAGGGGTATCTTTTATACGCCTCTCTTATTAAAATTCTCTTATAGAATACCACATTACAATTATCTATTTATACATTGGCCTCTCTTAAACTAAGGTCTTGGGGATCAGAGATTATATTTTGTTGTACTCGCAGTACCTAACACAGAAGCCAGAACTAGCATCCTAGTATACAAAGGACTAGTATTCAATACATGTTGCTTAAATGAAAAGTTGTCTTGAAAAGCATTTCTCCATGTGTGTGCTTGCCACTACACAATGTGCAGCCCACTGCTTCTCTAGATTTCTATCACCTACCTGCTTCCTGGCATAGCATCAGTTTCTCATGGTTTTATACCAATGCTTATTGTTCCTTATATTCCATTTTTCATGCTGCTTTTTAATGTTCCCTAAAAATACCCACCTATGGCTCATTCCTAGTTTCTCAAATGGCAGAAAATACTATCAATGATAAGTAAACATTCTAAATTTTAAGCACAAAATAGGATATATTGTATTTAAAAATCAACAAAAAACAAAAGAAACCAGTTTAATGATGGCTGAAGAGGTTTAAAACTGAAAACTCTTAAAACCCATTTTTGTTCCTAGGTGATCAAGTCCTATCAAATGCTATTTGTTTTTTTTTTTTTGGTTTTTTTGGTTTGTTTGTTTTGTTTTTTAAGATTAAAAAAAAATTTCTTTGGCAGAGAGAGAGAGGGGGCACAAGCAGGGGGAGCAGTAGGCAGAGGGAGAAGCAGACTCCCCACTGAGCATGGAGCCCCACAGAGGCCTCGATTCTAAAACTCCGGGATCATGACCCAAGCCAAAGGCAGACATTCAACTAACCGAGCCACCCATACATTCCAAATGCCACTTGTTTTTACAGGCCTTTGGGACTATAAATTGAGAGATCAAACACTGAAAGAAACTCTGACAGACAGGAAAAAGGAGGCAGGTAGAAGATGTGGTGCACTTTACTTTCCAGAAATGAACAGGGTATTTTCTCTTTGGAAAAGTGAGGTAGGGCTACTAGTGTGACTCGTCGGTTAAGCATCTGACTTTTAATTTTAGATCAAGTTGCGATCTTAGGGTCCTGGGATCCAGCCATGCATCAGGCTCTGTACTTGGTGGGGCACCTGCTTGAGATTCTCTCTCCCTCTCCCCCTGCCCCCCCACTCACCCCAGCTCATGTGCACTCTCTCTCAAATAAATAAATAAATCTAAAAAAAAAAACTAAGGTAAAAAGTTGGCTTCCTCCTCCCCATCTAAGCTCTACTAAAACAGTATCCAACAGCTGAAGTGAGAACTAAGTACTTTGTGGCATTCATTTATGTTTGCCCTGTAGAGGCTGCAATTTTTCAAAGAAGGTAATTATACCAGTTGTCGTAAGTTCTGGCTTTATGTCTGTAATTTCAGTGTTTTTTGACTGCTTCCTCTGCACACTGCTGGGTGAGACAATAACTTACATTTCTGGGGCCACAGGACTGATTCTGCCCACCCTGTATCCATGAGGTTGGATGCTGAATTAAAGGATAAACAGAAAAGAATAAAACATCAGGTGGAATGCTATGGTACAATCTTTTGGGACAGCCAGGACATATCCTTGTTAAAGTGAAGGGCATTCTGTAATAGCTATGTCACTGTTTTTGTGATCTAGAAATTTAAAATGTGACTCTTTGCAAAACTGCAGGTAGTAAAGAAGTGATTTTGCTTTTAGAAGCAGCTTATTTGCATAAATGAAGCATTCTGAAGAAAGGTCTCATTTCCCCAATACATCAGATAGTGAGGTATATGGACAAATTAAAGAGTTTTCATTGCATTACCTTTGCCTGTAAAGAAAGTAGTCTTTGAGGGCGCCTGGGTGGCTCAGTCGGTAAGCGTCTACCTTTGGCTCAGGTCAGGATCTCAGGGACTTGGGATTGAGCCCCACATTGGGCTCTCTGCTCAGCAGGGAGCCTGCTTCCCCCGAAGGAGCCTGCCTGCCCCTCTACTTGTGATCTCTCTGTAATAAATAACATCTTAAAATAAAAATGAAAAAAAGCACAACCTTTTCATTCAAAGTGCAACAAGGCAGGAAAACAAATTTAAAAATAATTGGCTTATTTTATGGAGACTTCCTATGTGCCAGACATAGTAGTAAATGCTTGTGTACATTATCTCATTTAGCACACTCAAATAATGAGGTAGGTATTGCTGTTATGATCTCCACTTTTCAGATGAAAAATCTGAAATTCAGAGAAGTTAAATAACTCTTTCTAAAGTCATACTAGTAAACTCACTTCACTGGGTCTAAAGCTGATGTTTTTTTTTTTTTTTTTTTTTTTTTTAAAAGGAGGTTCCACACCCAGCATGGAGCCCAATGCAGGACCCAAACTCATGACCCTGTGATCAAGACCTCAGCTGAGATCAGGAGTTGGATGTTCAACCAACTGAGCCACACTGGCACCCCTAAAACTGAAGCTTTTAACCAGTTACATTAACACTGTTTAAACTTTCCTTTTTGATTTTAATCACTTTTAGAAAACTCTCTACTATTTCAAGATTGGCCCTTTTCTCATTCAGTCTTCTAGAAAAGAGAAAGATGGACTGATTTTGGTAACTGATATGTTCTGAGCCATATGGTATTTGTAACAAGATTTATTTTTCCAATTCTTGATTCATCTTCCAATAAAGACTGATCCTTCCTGTGACTACATATGTATACATCAGACAGCTGGAAACATTAGGTGCTTTAGGATGTGCAGAATTTCTGAATGCCAATTTTTGCGACGGCTTCTGCCAAAGCATAAGTCAAAGGAAATCTGAACTGAGAAGATTACTTCCTTATAGGTCATTATTTTGGGGATAACTGTCTAAATCAAAGAGGAAAATACCTGGTCAAACTCATTTATTATCACAATGTAATAATGCTAATTGGCAGCCTCTGAGATAAGTCCAGGGGGAACTCCCCTGACACATCCAATAAATAGTTCACTATTATTGATTGTGTGATAAATAAGCCATTTTTATGCTTATTGCTGTGCTTGAGATAAGTATTTGGGTCCTGCTTGAGTGTGATTATTTCTCTCAAATTTATTCTGACCCTTGGCATTGCTGATTTCAAGCATGACCCTATTCCTATCTAGAATTAAATTATGATTGTAATACAACAGAAGAATTTCAACACTCTACTCAAATTCTATTTTAGAACAATATGGTGTTCAAATCCTTTTATAATATAACTCAACTGGAGGCTTTAAAACCACTGTTAATGAACTTTCAAAAATGCAGATTCAGAGGCATTATTTACAGCATGGCTTTCAAAGGAGGCTCAAGCATAGGAATCTCTTCACTCTAAAGACTCAAGTTCAGGGTTTCTCATTTTGTGGACTTCTGCATTCTCTCTGAGCAGGTTTAAATAATGGTTTAAAACTGCAGGTGATTCATCCTGCTACTCTACTCAATGAACACATACCTCAAAGTTATTAGAAAGTGGGAAGCATATCTTTTTTAAAAATTAAACTTTTCTTAATGGTACATTTCCAAGGAAAAAGTACAAAAATAGACAGGAAGGCAACTAACCATAAATAAGTTGAAAAAAATCCAGATTTTAAAAAGGCTAAAATCCTCTGGGCTTTAGCTCAGAAGGCTAGACTCTGTGGTTGGGGAAAAAAGAAAGATACGGGGTGGGGGCCAGACAGAAGTATGCAAGATTTTATAGGCAATGCAATGGGTACACCTGGACTTCAGTCAAATACAAACAATATCAGAACTAGATAGAATCCCTCTGAATATGAGACAAAGCCCCCTTTTATAGATAGTAGAGTCATATATTACGTGAAGAATTAGTCACATAATGGTTAAGTCAAGTAATCAAAATTACTCTGGAAAATCCCTAATGTATCAACCGTCCCTCAGTAAGTTCAATTCAACTAGTTTTTCTGGCAATGGTACAAATCATTTCTGGGCTCCAGATGAAGGAGACAGCTTGTAACAGAGTGCCATGTTATATTAAAAAATATGTTTTTGTTTATTTTGTAAAAAGATTTATTTATTTTAGAGAAAGTGTGTGCGTACACACACACGCGTACATGCATTAAAGTTGGGGAGAGGGGCAGAGGGCAACAGAATCCTCAAGCAGTCTCCCCACTGACCATGGTGCCTGATGTGGGGCTCGATCACAGGCACTTGAGATCATGACCTGAGCCAAAATCAAGAGTCGGGTGCTTAACCAGCTGAGCCACCCAGGCGCTCCATGGTGTATTTTTAAACTTTCCAGATTTTTTTTTTCTGTTCATGAAGAATTCATCCATGTTGTAGCGTATGTATACTCAAGATCACCTTTTTTCATTGACATATACTACTCCATAAATATGCTACATTAATTTATCCATTTTACTGCTGATAAACATTTAGCTTGTTTCCAGTTCAGGATTATAATCAAGTAGGCCACAATGGATACCGTGTACATATCTTCTGGAAAACATGAGCTCACTTTTATTGTGTAAAGACCTAAAAGTGAAACAGTTAAGCCACAGAGGAAGCATGTGTTCATCTTTGGGAGCTATACGACAGGGTCGCCCTGTCGTATGGAAACAACTTAGCACAGTACCTTTGCGTTATCACTCTTACGCATTTCTTAGTATGCTGTCATTAGTATTTTTCTTTAAAAACATCTACGAATAAAACATTTTAAGCACACACACAATTATAGAACCTCTGAGTACCTGTCACCCATATTCAACAGCTACCACTATTTGGCAAATTTACTTCATCTATTCTTCCTCTGCCCCCTTATCTTTGCTGAACTGTTCTGAAGCAAATGCCCGATATGTCATTTCTCCCTGACATACTTCAGTTTACATCTCTAAAAAATATCGACACTTTCTTATATAACTAGCATGCTATTATCACATGTAACCATAAAGTGAATTTAAATTATCAGTCTCCCTCATTTATGCTTTGTGAATAGAAGAACTGTTTTGGCTTGTTATTATATCCCCAATGCCTTCCAGCTCTTAGTACATAATGCTACTCAAAAAACAGTCTGTGAATAACTGAAGAGATTTAAATACTATCACCGCCATCGAAGCCTAACTACAAAGGTTCAGGTTTCAGAGAAGAGTACAAAGTTATGAACCATGCTCTAGATCTTATGATCATTTATATAAGGAGAAATCTAAAACTGATAGAGAGGTAGAATCACAAAATTAGAAATGTCCTCCTCCCAACACATAAAATTTACTTAATGAAGCCTATTAAAATATATACCAGATGTCCCACTAAAATCTATGATGCAAGTTCAAAACAAATCTTACAATTTCTAAGCAGCACAGATGTGTTTTAATAATTAGTTTCCTTAGCTGATTAGCTTTGGAAGGTCAAAATTAGGTCAGTTTACACCTAAAAGTACTAAGAGCTGATTTAATACCCAAGAAATGAGTTTGGAACTAGTAGGTTTCAACTGTCAGAGATTTTTCAAAAGCCTTGAAAGAAGATTTAAGAACACAATTACAAAGAAATAGGCTCATCTTAAGTTTATTTGTAAGCTATTGGAAAAATTTAAAGCTTAATTAAAAAGTAAAAGTAAAATAAAAATGATACTATGAGTAAGGAATCATTAAAGTTTGAATTTTAAACATTATAAAGTTTCATTTAATAACATTTGCATTAGCCTTAAAAAAAAAAACTGTAAACCAAAGACTTGTCTTGACTCCCTCAAAAGAATTATCAGTGTCTCTCAAATATATCTATCATTTATCAAGTATGTCATTTAAAAAGGGGGAAGAAAACCAAAATGAGAATTGGGAAGTAACATACAATTTATTTTTTAGTTCATGGACTGAATTTTTGTTCATTTACTTTTCCCAACTTTCAAAAGTCTTAAATACATAGGCCCAGATTTTCCACATTGGGCTTTTAAAAACAACACATGCAGGGACTTCTGTTTCTAGTTAGGATGTAGAGGTTTGCAAAGGGTCTTCACATTGATATAACAACAAAAATAAATACATCTTCGCTAAACTAAGCAATCATATTTTTCATTAATAACACAGAAGAATCTTGAAGGCAAAGAAGTCTAGATTAACTATTTTCAGAGAGGAATGAGCCAGCCAGCCCCCTCTAGTTGAGCAGAGAGAAATAGTGGCTTTCATACCTGAGGGCATTTATCCAATGTTGGGACCCTTGGTGGGAAAAACAGCAAAAAATGCTGTAGGCACAGCAACCTAGCTGGAACAAGGAGAACCCAGTCAATTTTTAATGGGCAGGTCTGAGCTAGTATGGTACACTAAAGTCTAGAAAAGCCTGACAGGTAGAGCTAGCAAACCCAGAAGGTGGACAAAGCTGGTAGTTGTGCTTTGAAGCAGGCAGAGGTTTTCTTGCAATGCTTAGATCCTAAAGCCAAAATCATCTACAAGCACACAGTTCACTGTCACCATCAACATGACATTACTACTCAACTCTGCCATTTGCCTAGGAGATGAAGTTGTTTGTTTCAAGCACCTTAAGAAAACCTGTCTACATGAACAACAGACCTTTCAACTAATCCTGAGAGAGGAAATGCCTTCTTCTTAAAAGAGAAAGCTCAACTAGACTGTTTACTCTTCGAGATACACTTTGAAACTCACCCTCTCACTGCATCTATCAATTCTCAACTAGATCATGAGCCATGCCAAATCCATGAGGACCTTTTCTCCCGTTGCCAACTTCCTGCTCGGTACTGATAGATCCACTGATGATCAGATTTTCCAAACCTCATAAATATCCCGACTTTGTCTTTCTCCCTAAACTCAGTTGTATTTTGACTGTCTTTCCAAAAAACTGTGAGAGAGAGGGGCCTATTCCTGTGCCCCTGGTACCTAGCCCTCACCAAGCTCAATTCCAAATTAGGTAAAAGGTATCAGCCCTTTAAACCTAGCTGCCAGGCAGAGTTAAGTGGAACCCCTTCTAGGGGAAAATACTACCTATTTAATCTGTATTATCCTTTCAAATAATGACTAACACAAAATATAAAATTATGAAATATGAGAAGAAAGAGGAAAACGTGACCCATAATCAAAAGAAAAAAAAGCAACAGGGGTGCGCCCGGCTGGCTCAGTTGGAGGAGTGCACAACCCTTAGTTTCAGGGTTGTGAGTTTGAGCCCCACACTGGGTGTAGAAATTACTTAAGTAAATAAAACTTTAAAAAAAAAAAACAGAGTAGAATCATAGTTGGCTTAGGGAAGTAGCAAATAGATCTTAAAAGAGTGATTATAAATATGTTAAGAAATTTAGATTAAAAGACTGACCAAACTGGTTTAAAAAAAAAAATGAAAGAATAACTCAAAAAATGAAAATAGAAATTATGGAACTGAAAAACATGATATTTAACGTGAAAGTATTTTGCGGCTATCTCAACAGCAGGAAGACTGTAGATGAAGAAAAAAAAGTGAATTAAATAATAGGTAAACAAATTATCCCAAAGTGAACTTCTTAAATGGCTACTATACTTCAGTTTTTCCCTTCAACATTTTCATCCTTGGAATCAGGTTCCCTCATTTAAAATAAAATCTTCTGGGGAGCGGCAAAGCGTTTTTTTCTTCCTCATAGAATCTTGGCTATAGAATTTAATTACCAACTACAATATTTCCTCCAGAAAATATCTCTTTTGTGTTCCCGTTCCCAAACCACTCTGTGTATACATCTATACTAAGAATTTTATATTCATACTAAAATTTTCTTAGCCCCTGTCTCCTGTCACTTAAGTGCCTTTTCAGGACAGAGAACAGGGATGTGTGTGTGTGTGTGTGTGTGTGTGTTGCGTGCACGCACCTTTGTACATAGATTTCAGACAGGGACGTAGTATTTAATATTTGTTTAATATTTAATATTTTAATATTTGTTTAACTGAAAAGTCTGTTAATATAAATCCTTATATTAATGATTTTTAAAGTTATGATAAAAATTAAAAACCTCGCAATGCCACCATACTCATATTAGTGTACTTTGATAAAATCCAGAAGACTTTACTGTAAGAGGTTTTTAAGTACAAATATAAAAAAAAAGTCTGCTGGTTTTTATTTACTCCAGTGGTTCATCTTTAATTTAGCAACTGTAGTAAAAGAAAAATGCCTAGGAAAAATATTGTTCTTTGTTAAATGATGTTTAGAAATATATTAAGGGAAGTTTATGCAAACTGAACACTGTTGTACCAGTCATTGTTAGTGCATGCTAGCAGAGATGTAGAATAAAAGAAAATATAATGCTGAAATTAAAAATATAAAAATGACTGCTCTAAGAGTTAATAAATCAAATAAAAATCTTTACATGTCATACATACAAGATTTATACATGTAATCTGATAAAATCATCTTAAATATTTTCCTTTTAAAGGTAAACAACTCATTTGTTACATTAAAGGCAGTATGAAGAGTCATTCAATGCATATGCTTGCCTATATCTTTAAGGAGCTTTTAAACACACAGACGCCAGTATGAACCCCGATGGAACAGAAAGGGAGAATATTACACAATTGAATAAATGACAAAAATATACTAGAACTCACAAAATACAACATATTAGTTCTAAGATGTATGGCTTTAAACCACTTCCCTTCGACACTTGTAAACTTTCCATATAATAATGGACTTGACTGCTCATTTACTGCAATGTTAGGCAGCCTGTTGTGATAGTCAGATGCTAACAATTCATACCTCATCATGAAAGCAAAGGCAATTTGACCTAAACTGTCAATAATATAAGATACATAAAAAATGTTAAAAAATTGCTATGTATGCACTACTAGTCATTGGAAAATTATCCTTTAACCAATATCCAAGACACATATGATTATCATAACCTGTTAAATTCCCAAAAACATAAAAAAGTTTATTGATGCAAAAACACTACATTAAAAATGCTATCAAATTTCTTCTGTGGTGTGTGTATGTGCCTGTGTGTGTTGGTGGTGAACACTGCAAAGAAAAGATGTTTTATTAAAGGTTCTAACTTGAGAAAGCCATCTAAAAACACTATCAGTCTACAGCACACATGCTTTTGAAATTAAATGCAAAGGGGGTTTTCTTAGCATCTTGTTACTTTGAAAAATCCAATTTCCTCTAATATTTTAATTAGGCTACAAATTTAGAATCTCATTAGAAATAAATGGTTATGCATATATTTAAAATGGGCTTAACTACTCAGAGAAATCATCCATCTTACTTTTTGGCTATGCATTCAAGTTTTAAGCAGGAGGATTTTAATATTTTTTAATATATTTGAAGGTTTGTATTCAGCAGTAGAAAAGCAGATACTTTTTCCTTTACCCTATCTAAAGAAGCCATACCTCTTCCTCCCCAAAGTAACTTTTTCCATCTCTTTGGCAGGTACTGCCTTTTTTTTTTTTAAGTATTTTCACTAATTCTTCTTACACTATAAAGGAGAAACAAAGTTCCAATTAGGCACTCATCCTTTTTAATACCTTTGTTGTGGATTATTCCCAAGTAACCAGGCGAATAATCTATCTATTCAAAAGTAGCCTTAGAGACTAGGCTTGTATAATAGCTCCAGATGGTTGGTAGCAGAAGAGTGTACGGAGTTGGCACCACCTCAAAGAGCAAAAGATAGTTGGAGTAGATATGGATGAATAGTTGGGACTCACAAATAATGAAACTGTAATAAAGGTATTACAGGCCACAAACCCTTATTCATGCCAGGCTCACATTAGGGTAAGCATGCCGGGAAGAAAAGGAAGTACTTAAGACATGTAGACGCTTGACCGAATAACAAAAAATACACTCTGAAAATATGAAGAAAAAAATTTTTTGAAGATCTACTTTTTCTCAACAAAGAGGATGGGCTATGTCACTTACTTTATCATATAACTCTGTTAGCCCTTTCTCTGAGAAAGAGTGTATTTTGATCACACTCTCTCTCCCTACCAACAACTGCTAGACTACTGGCTGAGAATCACATTTTTCAGACCTGTTTCATATGCAACATATTTTAGATTTTTCAGATCTGTTTCAAATGCAACAGGCTCCCTCTCTTCTTCCACATCTCAAATATCTCATTCATAAGTTTCTGTATCTTCCCTTAATAGCTTGTACAATCC
Organism: Mustela nigripes; assembly: GCF_022355385.1. Taxonomy (NCBI): domain Eukaryota; kingdom Metazoa; phylum Chordata; class Mammalia; order Carnivora; family Mustelidae; genus Mustela; species Mustela nigripes. The sequence goes on from NC_081557.1 coordinate 31,824,329, forward strand.
TATTGGAGTTTTTTTTTAGCAGGATCAGGATATTTCACAAGTAAGACACAGTGATTTATTTTTCTTCACCCAAAAAATGGGAATATTAGTACCTACTTCAAATGATTATTAAGAAGACTAAATGAAAAAAAAAAAAAAAGAAGACTAAATGAAATAATCATTTTAAAGTGATTAGCACATTGTCTGGCATGCAAGTGTTCAATGACTAAGACATTATCACCAAGAAAATTTTTGTTGACAAATTATTTGACAGAATAATCTCAGAAAGGTTAAAGTTGAATAAGTACTAAAATTTCTATGTTCAGTACCTGGCATGTATCCAATAAATATGGTTTGAAACTATACATTCCTCTCAAAGGTGATTACAGGAGTTCTTCAGCAGTGATCAGACTTATACACAAGTCCACTTCAACTTTCTGCCACCTCCGACCTAAACACCAGACTTACCTCGTTTCTAGACTTTTATACTGAAATCATTCAGGCATGCTGGGAATAAAAATATTAATCTAAAAGGCTCTTTAAGGAAATAAGGTAATATAACAGGTTCTTTTGGATTTATCTTTCTTACAGAACTCTATAGGGGAACAAATGCAGCAAGTACCTACTTGATATGTTCTTTAATACAAAAATTTCTATTATAGTTTTTGTGTTAGACTTTATGAGCTTTTTTGTGTTTGGTTTCTATTTTATTCTTTTAAATATACAGAATAAAACCAAGATCATTAAAGGGTAAGTACAATTTATTTCAACAAAAAGCTTCTTTTACTCTATGGCAAGTAATAGGAACAGAAAATAATTCTATACATGCACTGTGAAACTCTTCTGTAGCACAACACTACTGCAGCTAAAACTGCTTGCTAAGACTTTTTAATCACTAGTGTACAACCGGACCTATGTGCTGCCAGAGGTGCTGAAGGAAGATCTGGACAGAGGAACTGGACAGCATGACGTGTGCAGGGGGGTATAGGTACAGGATGGGAGTGAAGAGCTCTGCTGATCTGCGTTCATCAGTGGGGCCTACCACTCATGAGCCCCCAGGGGGGCTCTTGGGTTTACAGGGTCTGCAGTGGTACAGGCCTGCTTTGTGGCCAGGCTAGTTCCAAGATGCGGTCTGAGAGTATTTTGTCTATTCCTTAGCTCTCCCAGTGTGTCTGGAATTATACTGCTTAACTCTTCAGTAAATCACCTTTTGCTTTAACAAGCTGATTTGGACCTTGTTGTCTAAAACTAAGAACCCTGACCAATAACCCAAAAAATAAAGAACATTTCAAAAAAACTCAGTAAACTCCTCTGTCTACCTAAAGCTAAAAAATGTCCACAGCTAAAAACAGCTTTTCAAGTCTTCACTACAGTTTTACATTTGCTCTCTGATTCATGTGAAGGACAAGGAGAGACGACCTAAAATAATATTACTTAATAATACTGGTAATATGTCAATTTCTATCTAAGAATTCCCTTATAGATCAATAAACTGTCATTAATCAAGAGGTCTTTTTTTAACTCTCAAGGATTACTAACATCAAACACAGGGCTTAACTCTAAGACTTAAAACCTTTAGTCTGTAATTTCAATCGAACAAATTATTTCAGTTATTATAAAGAACAACTGGAAAATCTGGGAGAAATGAATGGGAAGAATGAAATTTTGTTTTTATCAGATAAACAAATATATTGGGTATCCCCAAATAAAATAAAAAATCTGGGATCTAGATAGCTACTTTGTAAAAACTGTAAAAACAATTTCTATGAAAAGAATTCTTCAAAACATCAAAGCACACCATTACACTCACTTGATTTAAAATAGTATTAGATCAAAATGGACAGAAACAATTTTTAAGAAGTCATAAAATCTTTTGTATGTTTATCTTTTAAAAAGTCAGGTTCAAGAGTCAAAGTCAACATGACTATAATCTGTTTCACACAGTTATGGATTATATAGTTTTCAGTAAAATTTTAATTTTGAAGGTACAATTAGTATTTCAAAAACTATACAATCAATTTTTATTTTTATTTTTATTTTTTTTATTTTTTATTTTATTTTTTTTTTTTAAATTTTATTTATTTATTTGACAGAGAGAAATCACAAGTAGGCAGAGAGGCAGGCAGAGAGAGAGAGAGAGGAGGAAGCAGGCTCCCTGCTGAGCAGAGAGCCCGATGCGGGACTCGATCCCAGAACCCTGAGATCATGACCTGAGCCGAAGGCAGCGGCTTAAACCACTGAGCCACCCAGGCGCCCCTATACAATCAATTTTTAATATAAATATTTGTATCAATACCACTTACGTAAATTCATACTTTCTCAAGTAAAGGCCCACATTTTATTAACATTCTGAGTCTCCTGGTAAAAAATATTGTTATCTTAGTATTAATAAACATTTAGAAAATATTTAAGAAAAAAATTAATATATTTCAATAATCTAACATTTCTGGCTACTTTGTAGGTGCTTCCACATATATTAATTCATTAATCTGTATAACTAGTCTACAAGATAGAAATTATTACTATTTCTCTTAAAGCAGTTGATTAGTCTGAGGTATAGATTACCTAGGTAACTTGAGCAAAGTAAGGAACTAGTAAGTGCCAGAACCAAATGGGAATCCAGATAAATTTTTCTAATGACCAATTACACCAGGATGCTTCTTTAAAGAAAGGTAAATCATCATTTCTTTCTTATATTTTACAGAAGAATATAAAATATTATACCAAATGAACATATTTTACTTCCATCTATATTGAGTATTAAGAGTTATCAGGAGGTAAAGGACATGAACTTATCTCTGAAGATAAAGACTAGTACTCTCAATCAGTTACATGAGAGGCAATAAGGAAGACTTTATAAAGAAAAATCATTGCAAACATGGTGTCCTAGTACTTTCTCCTCTCAACTAAACTAACTTTTTTTAAGTCTACTGACCCATCAAAACAGATCTGTTCAATAGCCTAACAAAGGCAAAGATAGACTGTCGAAGGCAATAGTCTTTTTCATTCATCACAGGTCCGGTAATTAATTCATTAGCCTGCCCATCAACTGCACTGCTAGTGAGATTTGTGAAAGGAGATGAAACCACTTACCGTGCACATGGATGTCTTTGTAATTTGCAGGGTAAAATCTGAAGAAAACTCCAAAGCTGAGACAGATGTTGTATGGCAATCTATTTGCTACCCATTAAGAAAGAGTGGAAGGAAGAATTTAGTAAAAATAGTGAAAACAAACCCCAAATCAAACAGATAAATATTTCTTTATGCAAAACGGATTACTGTAAACCAATGGTTTGCAAAGTTTAATCATTCAAACCTCACTTCTGGGGTTGGTTTTTTTCCCCCTCTTTTTTTTTTTTTTTTCTGGGGTTGTTTTCAAATTTAAAGGCTACTAGCACTATCGTTTAATTTTTGTATAAACCAAATGAGTATTTTTTTACTTAAACTTCTTGTAAGTACACTACATATCAAATCATGGCTCTGATGTGCTAGAGTTTTTCCGAGATACACTAAAACATCTTCAAACAAAATTCTTTTCTTGTTTTCCAACTAAAATAATTTTGTATACCATTAGTGGTACACATTTGCTATAAATTATACATGATAAGAGTCAACATTTTTATAGGAAATGCCAACTTGAAAACAAAGGCTAATGAGAAGGATAAGGTATTTTAGAATTCCTTTTTGTAACTGCATTTGAAGAAAACTTTGTAAGATATTAGGAAAAACCGTAACAGATGAAATCAAAGAGCCAAGCCAAGGAAGAAGATTCAACTCAGGAAAACAATGGCCAAAGAGCCTTATCTTCCTGTTCTGCCCTGGTTCAATTTCTTCTTCATTTTACTTTGGAGAGCAGGGAGGTCATGAAGGCCTGACTTGCCATGAGTAGATTATGACACAGCATACACAATTCATAGGACTATGTACTTGAGCCATTACCCTCTTCTAAATAGCTTGAGAAAATTTTAAAGAAGTTACAGTGTGGTTGAGTTTTATTTATAGAGCATTGTGGAACATGGAACAAAATATATTTACCCAAACAAACAAGTAAATAAATACTTATTAATGTTTAAAAAAAAGAGAAAGAGTATGTGTACTTTTTGAACATCTTTGTTATTAGTCTAAAATCTTCTATTTCAACTATTTATTCATAGAAGTTTTGGGCATTAAACAAAGAGAGCACTATAGAGAAAAATACCCTCCCCCCACTACCCTCCTCTTCTGCAGAGCCTTGAGGCTGAGTTGGCTGAAACTGTACACTCCTACCCAGAATCAAGGAATGCAAATAAATCTCTTATTATCAGTGTACCACAGGATTCAACAGTACTATAATCATTAACCAGGTTACAGTTTTTTCTTAAAAGCTAAATGCAATTTTAATCAGCTTGCTCTTGTTGAGAAACTTTTTAAGTTTATTATTATATGCCAACTTTAAATATTTTATCTATGAAGAAAATTAACAAATATTTATTGAATATCCATTCTATGCAGAGAACAATTATTGATGATATGAAAGTGTGACTACAAATATCAGGCAATGCTCTGAACCTAAAACTGAACAAACTATATTTATCTAATTAAAACAGACAAACTAAGGATTTTTTAAGAAAAGCAATGACTTTTCACTGCAAAGTTATTATTTAACCTATGTAAATTTGACACAGCAAAATTAACAATAAAACTAAAGAGTAACATGATGAACGGTAAGATTTTAAAACACAAAAGGAATTAACTGAGAAATCTGAACAGAGTAGGGCTTCAGCTTCATAGGCAAATTCAGTGTAATTACTAATCTGAAAGGCTGGAAGAGATTTGAACATGAGATGTTAAACTGTATAGAACATATGATATGAATGAATAATCTCACTGTAAATGAGAAACTAGAATAAGGCCATGGAGGTGGTGATGAAGCATAAATGATAATACAGCAGGACTTTTCACCTTCAAAGCCCTCAGAGTAAGGAACTGTGATATACAAAAAGGTAAGTGATTCCAATGGATGATATAGTCAACTGGTAAATACTGTAACCTCAAGGTACATTAGACCGGTTAATATAGGAAGGATAGCCACTGTTTTGAAAGCCCATATATAATATCAATATGTTAATTTCAAATATTGAACTCATAAATGAAAACTGATAAAAATGGCAATTCTGTTAAAATAAAATTGGTAAAAACACCTACCTTAATACTACAAGCATCTGAAATAAGAGTCTTTGGATCTAAAACTTCCACAACAGCTTCTGGAATAACTGCTTTCTTCATACAGGACATGTTGAAGCCATACACATTATCCCAAAAAGCAATTCTATCGGCATGTTTATTCATATCACTTACTGCCACAAGGCTGATAGTGCAAATATCAGGGTAGACTGTAACAGATGAAATTCCCAACAATTTATCATTATCTCCCTTTGTGGCAAAATATACTTTTTTCAAAGGCTAAATATAAATCCCCAAATCATCAGTATGAATTATTAGCAGCTGATTACTAGTAGTGGGGGAATAACACAGATATAGACCAGGGAAAATAACCAAGTTCCATCTTGTAGCCCTTTAAAAAAAAAAAGATTTCCATTATGGTGATGGCAAGACTAAAATAAGGATTTCAATGATAGGTTCTTATTACAATATTAAAATAAGAGAGCATAATCAAATAAACCAGAAATGAGCATATTTAAAAAGGGGCAATTATTGATGATGTAATAAATAGTAAGAAAGGGGAGGTAGAAGATACTGAGGGAGCTCACAGCAAAAAGAGCTAATTCAGATATGGCTATAGCAGAGGTACAGGACAGTATATAAGAACTGAAGACCACATGAATTAGGAGCAGGGAGGGAGTGTTCTAGGCAGAGGGAGCAGCGTGCATATGGGGTCACAATTTTTTTTTAAATTTTATTTATTTATTTGACAGAGATCACAAGCAGGTAGACAGGCAGGCAGAGAGAGGGAGAGGAGGAAGCAGGCTCCCTGCAGAGCAGAGAGCCCGATGCGGGACTCGATCCCAGGACCCTGAGATCATGACCTGAGCTGAAGGCAGCGGCTCAACCCACTGAGCCACCCAGGCGCCCCCCTAATAAAGCCCATGATAAGATCTGCTGGCATCAAAGCAATTGTTCCTTTCAAGCCTGATGTGTGAGACACCCAGAAAAAATACTTGGTGCTATGTCATGATAAGAACTTTCTCAAGTCCTGCCTAAGGGGCATGTGAGGCAGATGTGATCAGTACACTGGGCTACAGCACTGGGTACTGGGCTACCATGGACTGTTGAGTTACTTCTACTGTCCTCCTCTTCCACCCACATGGTTAGGTTTCCTGTTTAAATTCCTGACTAATACAAATTCTTCAAGGTATCTGATTTGTTGCTGACTATGCTGAGCCAGGAAGAGCATTAGCTAAGGGAAACCATGTTTAGTTAGTTAGTTTGTTTGTTTATTTATTTAACATAGAGACAGTGAGAAACGGAACATAAGCATGGGGAGTGGGAGAGGGAGAAGTAGGCTTCTCGCTGAGCAGGGAGCGGATGCGGGGCTCAATCCTAGGACCCCCGGATCATTACCCAAGGCAAAGGCAAACACTGAATGGCTAAGCCACCCAGGCGCCCCACATGTTTAGTTTCTTAAACCAGATCCTTTGGTGAGAAACATTGAAGCAGAAACAGAATTCTAAAGTAACTTTGGATACTTGGCAACTTCCAGCTATCTTTTGTTGGACTTAATATGACAATCATACAAGTTTCACACATTTTCCCCTGTAACTCCATCCTTAAAGACGAATATAGTTAGGGTACAGACCAGGGATCAGCAAACATTTTCTGTAAAGTAACTATTTTAGGTTTTGTAGGCAATATGGTCTTCGTTGAAACTATTTATCTTTGCTGCTAGAACTGTGAAACCAGCCACAGACAATAAATAAATAAACGGGCTTGGCTATGTTCCAATAAAACTTTATCTACAAAAACAGGCAGCAGGCCAGATATGGACACCCCTGATATGGACAAGGGAGAAATGGATGAGGGAGGTCATTATCAAAGCCACCATATTGTGCTACTTCTAGGGAATGCCATTCACACTATGGTCTATGGGAAACTGGGTATCCTTCCGAGTCATGTAGTACACAGACATTCAAATTAGTTCTTCTATTTCAGGTATTATTAAAAATCTTTGTGAAAAATTTAAAATATCATTAGTCCTTATATCAAGGGGTGGCAAACAATGGCCCATGGGTCAAATTCAGCCCCTGCTTGTTTCTATAAACAGTTTAACTGGAACATCGCCACCCCTCATTTATTTACCTATGATCTATGGCTACACTGTGTTCTAGAGGCAAAGCCGAGTATTTGGAACAGAGACTGGAGGGCTTACAAAGCTGAAAATATTTATTGTCTGGCCTTTGTAGAAAAAGTTTGCTGACCTCTGGCTCTGTATCAAGCTCTGTGCTATATTAGTAATATTAGCAAGAAATATGGATAACGTTTTCATAAGGAAAAATGCAAATAGCTTGGTAATAAGTAGAAACAAACAAGAGGAATCTGACTTTATACTTTTTCTAGGGTTGAGGTATATTTCTCAAGTAATTACATTTCACAAAAATACAGAAAATCATGGTTTATTTGTTAGCATTTGGAAAGGAAATTGTTTTTTATCTTTGTTACTAAGAAGGATGAATATTCATAAAGGACCTGTAATCAGTATTATAGGTCAGTTTAGTTCCATATCCACCTCCTCACAGCTGGCTAAAATTTTGGGCCACCTGCCAGAATCCTGACTAACCCTTTACTTTCACATTCTGACACATTTGTCATTTGATTTTTGTCAGATAGAAGCATAATTGAATAATTATTCCTTTTTGTAGGTGAAATTAACAAAGCGCTGATTGGACAAAGCACCCTCTTAACAGACCATTTATAAATTCATGGCTTTGACATCTGTGTCCTTCTCGATTCACTGCCCAGAATTCATTTGTCACTAGAACAGCTCACATGGTGAATAGATAAAGATGGGAAATCCTTTATCCCTTAGAAATGCCTCACAAACTTTGGGACACCAAAGGGTAAGACTGAGATGCATAAAGAAATAATTCCTATAAGCACTGGCATCACTGCATGTATATAAATAACCAGAGAGTAAAAAGGTTTAGAATAAAAGGAGATAATAAGTCAAAATAAACTATTCTTTTCACAACACATGTCAACAATATGGAGAAGGATTTTAAATAGTCAAAGACAAAATGATTGATATGTATAAAGGGAAGTGTACTACTAAGCTACTAAACCAGCAAACATTCTGAAGCTGAATAAGCTTAAAAACCAATTCCCAATTTATATAATAAAGATATCTTCAAAAAATCCTTATTTGGAAATTGGAAATATTTTCCCATCATTAACTTATAAATAGTGACTAGGCCCAGCTAAGCTAGCTGCAATATACACTGAAAAATTATATACTGAAAAACAGTGAAAAATGATGCTACTACAATATCCCTGAACAAAACAAAAATAACAAATGTGAAAAACACAGATCTGAAGATGAGAAAGTTGATAGTGAATTATGGAAATACTAAAGGAAACCTCCAAGCACTATGAACGATGAGCAGTGACTGATTACACTGAGATAAACTGTGTGAAAGTCAAGTCTTAATAGCATGATACTTAAATTAATTTTAAAACTTATATAAAGTATAAACCTAACACTAATCTCATTTTACTAGCTATAGCTCATTTCACTATAAATCTATAGTATACCAGATGTAACTCAGGAGAGGAATTAACCATTTTGAGCAATCATTTCATTTCAAGCATCTCATTTAATGATTCTGATTCTATAAAGCTAGATTATAATCCTCATTTTACAGATAAGAGAACTGAAAGTAAAGTAACTTGCCCAATTACCAGTCTTAATCAGCTAACTAGATAACTAGTTATCTGACAAAGCAGGGATTCAACATAAGGTCTACCCACAAAGTTTATATGCTTTCCATTATGCATGATGCTACATTTTATGCTTTTCAAATGGAAGAAGGAGAAAGAGGAGCCCCATTCCCTCCAGGTAAATAGGCACTTGTTAACGGAGAAAGAGGAGGGTGAAAGGGGTTGAGAAAGATTGGAGATTAATAAAACGTCAGGGCAAAGTGAGGAAATGGAAACATTCAGCCTTACTTATTCCAGTTGAGTTAGGGAAGGAGATCATGGTGCAAAAAGAAAAACTAAAAAGGAAAGCAACCAGATAGAAATGAGGGAGCACTGAGTAAGCTGTACAATTCAGCTTTCTACATAAAGAATATCAAGGAAGGCATAGAAGCACAGGGGGACTTCATAACATCTATCAGGTTTCCAGTGCAAATTCCATTGCAGAACTGTGGACAGAGACAGAAGTACTGGTGAAGCATAGACTCCCTTGTATCTGCCACTCTATTTTGCTGCCCCCTTCTGAACCATTTGTGAAATTCTCTATGTTAACAAGGCAGGGCCTGCCTCCTCTATGGAGGCTGAAAATGACAGAAGCTTCCTTTAGCTCACTCCCTTGTAAGTTAGGCATACACATATGATCTACGTCCACCAATGATAAGCATCTAAAGTTCTGGGTACTTCTCAGAGGCAGCAATGCCTGCTGTTGTTAAGATCAGCAATGTCATATGTCAGCTAGTGCCCAATATTAGGATAGTGGAATCACTTCTACGAGGTCCTGTTAACATAACTTTAAACATTATTCCTGGCTGCATAGACTTCCAGTCTGGTTTTCTAGTTCTCACAAGAACCTAAAAACCTACCCTAATTATCCTTTTTTTTTTTTTTTTTAAGATTTCACTTATTTATTTGACAGACAGAGATCACAAGTAGGCAGAGAGGCAGGCAGAGAGAGAAGAGGAGGAAGCAGGCTCCCCGCTGAGCAGAGAGCTGGATGTGGGGCTCAATCCCAGGACCCTGGGAACACGACCCAAGCTGAAGGCAGAGGCTTCAACCCACCGAGCCACCCAGGTGCCCCCCTAACTATCCTTTTAATAAAATCCTGCTCTGCTGAATAGCCAAGGTAGATTTCTATTTCTTCCAACCGTAACCTCGAGTGATACAAAGGTAAATGCATATTTTAAATAAATTCTTAAAAGAACAAACAAATGAATTCTTTTTTTTTTTTTTAAGATTTTATTTATTTATTTATTTGACAGAAAGAGATCACACGTAGACAGAGAGGTAGGCAGAGGAGGGGTTGGGGGAGCAGGCCCTCTGCTGAGCAGAGAGCCTAATCAGGGGCTTGATACCAGGACACTGAGATCCAAATGAACACGTTCTTAAAATAGGACTCTCCCCCTACATTTTGGTTCAAAAGGATCGGATGTGGAGCCTGAACATCCATATTTTTAACAAAAGGCTCCAGAAATTATAATGGCCTGTCAAGATCAGAAAACTGTACATTAGGAACTGACTGCCTTGGTAATTGTGCATTGTATTGGGCGCAGTCCTCAACTTCATAACCTTGATAATTACAACTCACAGATGTATATTCTGAAGAACTCCAGACAAAATGTGAGCCTAGTTTTGTGAGGGAGAAAAACTTTTCATTTTGCTTGTAATGAAAGGCAATACAAACAACATTCTTTTCTAGTAATGTAGAAGAAGATATCTCCCTTCATGAGCTCCTAAATTTTCTATGCAACAATTACAATTTTACAAAACTATTACCAGTTCTAAGGATGTTTCAACGAAATGAATCATTTCTATGTGCCCCTATCTGACCACAATTTTAATCTGACCCATTCCTGAGAATGTCAACCCTGATTACGTGATGAAGGCGGACACTGCTAGGCTTCAAAGCTGAAATTTACTCTTTTGGAATTAGCATTATTTTGTGGGGAGGTTCTCAAAAACTAGGTAAACATCCCATTCTTAAACAAATTTTCAGATTATTCATTTATTTATTTATAGCTCAATGGACTTGTTTCCTATTTTATTCAAAGAGTTATAGCACCTCTTGTCCCCCAAATTAAAGGAAGGAAGTATGGAATGGTAGAAGTAAAAAACTGTCTCTATTTGCAAACAACATGACTGGTCACATAGAAGAGCCTAAGGGATTCATAAAACAACTCCTAGAACTATCAGGTAAACTTAGCAAGGTCACAAGATAAAAGGTTAATAAACAAAAATCAATTGTATTTTTATAACAGCAGTAGTCAACTGAAAAATGAAATTTAAAACTTTCCACTTGTAAAAATGACCAAAAAATTAAATACTTAAGAATAAACTTAACAGGGGTGCCTAGGTGGCTCAGTTGGTTGAGTGTCCGACTCTTGATTTCAGCACAGGTCATGATTTAAGCATGGTGAGACTGAGCCCTGCAAAGAGCTCCGTGCTCAGTGCAGAGTCAGCTCAAGATTCTCCCAGGCCGGGTCGCCTGGGTGGCTCAGTTGGTTAAGCAGCTGCCTTCGGCTCAGGTCATGATCCCAGCGTCCTGGGATCGAGTCCCACATCGGGCTCCTTGCTGAGCAGGGAGCCTGCTTCTCCCTCTGCCTGCCATTCTGTCTGCCTGTGCTCGCTCTCCCCCCCCCCCCCTCTGATAAATAAATAAAATCTTAAAAAAAAAAAAAAATTCTCCCAGGCCCCCCTTCCCCCACTCATGCACACATAACACACACACTCTCTCTCAAATAAATATAATTTTTAATAAAGAATAAACTTCACAGAAGATGTACAAGATCTCTACATTGCAAGTTACAAAATAGTGCCAAGAGAAATTAAAGGCTTTAAAAAATGAAAGGATATATTATGTTCATGGTTTAGAAGACTTCATACATTGTTAAGATGCTAATTATTCTCAAGTTGATCTATTCATTCAAGCCAATCCTATCTTAATTCTAGCAATCTTTTAAAAATTGATAGACTGATATAGATTCAAAACTGGTAAGATTCTATAATTTAAAAAAACCACATACATGTATATCCACACACACAGACCAAACTGCCAAAGCAAATTACAGTAATTAAGACAGTATGGTACTGATGAAAAAAGAGACTTACAGATCAAAGGAACAGAATACAAAAACATACCCAAACATATATGGCCAATTAATTTTCAACAAAGATGCCACACAATGTATCAGAAAGGATAATCATTTCAACAAAAAGTGCTGGAAAATATTAACATCTATCCTTACCTCATACCGCACACAAAATTAATTTGAAATGCACCACAGACCTTAATGTCAAAGTTGCAACATCAAGAAAAACACAGGAGTAGGAGTATTCAGTGTAACCTTGAATAAGAGTCTTCAGATTGGACATTTTTCTTAAGAGGACAGAGACTGAGCACATTTTTAAGAGTCATCTGTATTCCTTTTCTGTGAGCTGCCATTCAATTCTCTGCCCAATATTCTATTGGGTTTGTGGTCTTATTTGTAGGATATTAAGGAAATTAGCTTTTTGTTAGTGACAGGAATTGAAAAGTTTTTCAGTCTGCACTTTCTCATGTGACTTTGCATATGGCATATGCTGATTTAGAAATTTATTTATATAATCAAATATATCAATCTTTCTTCTAATAAAGGCATCTGAATCTAAGTTCTTGTTTAGAAAGTCACACTTCCCAAGTTTATAAAGAAATACACCTATGTCTCCTAGTATTTTTACTTTTTCTGCATTTAACCTTGACTCATGTAATATTTACAGTGTGCATTTTTTACTTTATAATTTATTGTGTTTTCTTTTTAAAAAATATTTTATTTATTTATCTATTTGACCGAGAGAGAGAGAGAGAGAGAGAGAGAGAGAGCAAACACACACAAGCAGAGGGAGCAGCAAATGAAGAGGGAAAAACAGACTTCCTGCTGAGCAGGGAGCATTGACACGGGACAACTCAGGGCTCAATCTCAGGAGCCTGAGACCATGACCTGAGGCCAAGACAGAGGCTTAACAACTGAGCCACCCAGGCGCCCTTGTTGTTGTTGTTGTTGTTTTTATATTTTAACACAGAGGGCTACCTAACTCTCTCATATAATTTACTATCGATAGTAAATTTACTATATAATTTACTATCGATAGTAAATTATATGAGATGCCATATATTATTTGGTTTATACCAGAATTCTCAATTCTGTTCAATTTATCTGTTCATTCAAGAATATTGTTTTAATTATTGAGGTTCTGTAATATGTTTTAAATTTGGTACCACTAGCCTTTCTGTCCCCTGCTCCCCCACACGGACACCCTTCTATCTCAGTTTTCCTTTACATTACTACCAAAAAATTTAAAAATCCTAATTAAAAACACCAAAACTGTTTGTTGGAATTATGTTATAATTTTATAAAATTTATCCTACAAAAGTATTAAATGCACACAAAAATAAAAGAGCATAATTAACTTTCATGTACTTATCATCTATCTTCAACAAATGTCTATGTTTTTGGATTACACTAAATTTTAAATTAATTTTGGGAAAATCAATATAAGATTTTATAAGAACATGGTCTATCTTTAAAATTATTTATCTTTCTTCTGTGTTTTAGTAGTAAAGCTGTTTGCATATAAGTTTTATTTCTAGTTACGTTATTTTGTAGCTCAGTAATGTACTAAACTATTTTATTATTTATCATTTTTCAGTTGATTCACGTGAAGTGCCTAGGTCTGAATCACAAAATCTACAAAAAAATTAGTTTTATCTACTTTTCTTTTTCTTTTTTTTTTAAAGATTTTATTTATTTTTTTGACACACAGAGAGATCACAAATAGGCAGATAGGCAGGCGGGGCGGGGTGGGGGGGAAGCAGGCTCCCTGCTGAGCAGAGAGCCCTGTGTAGGACTCAATCCCAGGATCCTGAGATCATGACCTGAGCCTAAGGCAGAGGCTTCATCCAGAGCCACCCAGACGCCCCTTATCTCCTTTGTGATTTATCTTCTATGTTCTCTTTTCTAACTGTGCTGACTAGTACTGCTGGTAAAATATTAAATAATGGTGTAATAGTAGCCATTTAAATCCTGTTTTAATTATAGAGGAAATGTGTTTAGTATTTCCCCATTAACCATGATACAGATTTTCAGTTGAGATAAGTATACTTTATCATATAAGCTATTACTGATATTTATTACATTTATATTTAATTTATTATACTTATATTTTAATTTATATTTATATATTATATTATTGCTATCTCACTATTCATATTTTCTCATTTAAAAATATCAAGAATATAAATTGTATTTTATCAAAAACCTTTTGACTATCTATGAATACGGGCATGATTTTATGTCTTAGCTCTAAGCCCTACTCATATGATTGATTATACAACATTTTGCTCCAATTCCCTTTTGTCTGGTATCCAATAACACCATGACTGCTACTTGCATTATGAGGGGATTTGCCTATCCTTTTTCATCCTTTAAACTTTTCCAAATAATTTTGTTTTAGATATGCCTCTATAAAGTATAGAGAATTTGGCTTTTTTTTTTTTTTTTTTTTTTGGTGATCCAAACTGATTTTTTTTTTCTCTGAATAGGTGAGTTTAACCTGTTTACATTTATGGATATGACAAACATTTTTTTGGATCATCCTTTACCATTTTATATTATCTTTTCTGTATCTGTAATTTTTCTTTTTTTTTTTTTAAGTAGTTCACTACATGATCTTTTTCCCAAGGATTAGTTCTTACATTTAAGAAGTTTGTGGGGATGCCTGGGTGGCTCAGTTGGTTAAGCAGCTGCCTTTGGCTCAGGTCATGATCCCAGCGTCCTGGGATCGAGTCCCACATCGGGCTCCTTGCTCTGCAGGGAGTCTGCTTCTCCCTCTGACTTTGCCTGCCACTCTGTCTGCCTGTGCTCGCTCTCTCCCTCTCTGAAAAATAAATAAATAAAAATCTTAAAAATAAAATGTTTTAAGAAGTCGGTGTTTTTGTTTTCATAGCTTACTTTGTAATTACATTACAGAATACTTTCAGTTCTCTATTTTCAACACTATTAATCTCCTATCATGAACAATGATGAAATTAGTATATTTCTTTATTCCTCCCTTCCCTTTTTTCATATTTTTTTAAATTCAAAAGATAGATGTATTGATGATACTAACAGTGAATACAGAAGTGGGCACAGAGTTAATACACAGCTTAGTAGAAATCAAACCATATCATAGTCCAACTGACTTCAAGGTGGGAAATGGCACTTCATGTTTTTTAAATGTCACTATTATTACGGTATAACTTATATGCAATAATAAAACTTGCTGTTGGGGCACCTCGGTGGCTCAGTGGGTTAAAGCCTCTGCCTTCAGCTCAGGTAAAGATCCCAGGGTCCTGGGATCGAGCCCCACATCGGGCTCTCTGCTCCACGGGGAGAATGCTTCCTCCTCTCTCTCTGCCTGCCTCTCTGCCTACTTGTGATCTCTGTCTATCAAATAAATAAATAAAAAATCTTTAAAAAAAAGAAAAACTTGCTCTTTTCGGCCTTTTTGCTGTATTATTGTACGTGATTTGATAAACACATACAGTCATGTAATCACCACTACAATTGATATAGATAGAGTCTCTCACCACAATTCTTACCACTAGACTGTAATCAATACTACTATTTTAATATTAACTCTGCAGTGCTAAATGTGCTTACAATTCTATTACTTGATTTGTCAGCTTTAAATGAGATTCCATGAATTCTTGCTATTAAATATAATGCAACTCAAGTATATACGCTTCTTCCCACCTGCTTCCTGCATTCTTTTTCCAATTTTTGTAAAATATAGTACTTGACACTGTTAGGGTATAAAATATATACATTCTATGTAATCATCCTAAAACATACATTTATTTTTGTCTTAATTCTAGTTGTAAAAATATGCATAGGTCATAGCACATCGTTCTTTCCCCCCAATTTTTAATTTAAATCCCAGCTAGCTAACATACAATGCAATATTAGCTTCAGTTATAGAATTTCATGATTTGTCACTTATGTACAATACCCTGTGCTCATGACAGGTGCCCCTCCTTATACCCATTAGGTATTTAACCATCTCCCTGTCCAGAGCTTATCATTTTCTTAGTTTTCCTCTTTATCTATATGTTAGCTGAATGTAAAACACTATGGTTCCTGAACACAACTAGTGCTTTATAAATCTTAGCTAAAAATAGTAGAAGCAATCTTTAGTAAATACATTTTCATTAACTTTACAAAATCATTTTTATTAGTAGTCATAGTGGTAAATAAATACCTCCAAAATACTGGAGAATTTGCTTGGTGATAATAGGGAGAATATACACTCTGGCTGAGTGTGTTTTATAAAGGACTTCCTCCATACCATTGTATATATAGTAAGACATATATTGTACCTAAATTCATGGAAAAATATCAATTGTGGTCCCTTCATGCTTATATGAATCTTTAGTATTTTTCCCCTCTCTCAAAATTCAATCATTCTTTTTAAAAAATCATTGCATTAACTGCTTATTAAATCTTTCAGAAAAACATAAAAATAAAATTTGCTTTGTAACAGAAGAACGAGCACCTGATGACTGGTGATACTCATTAGGCATACTCAAACACAAAAGAAGTTAAATGGTCTACTTCACGTTACTCATTTCTGACTTTGCCTTCTTTTCTCAATTCTGTCAATAAGCAACATTCAATAGCACTGCCTAGGCAATTAAATGCTGCCCTCTCCTCAATATACCTCCAGATTACCTCAGTGCTAATATGAGCTACATAAAAATATGAAAAGAACCCCGACTTAGGAGCCTTCAATTCACCCCTGATGATGGGAAATACTCTGCTACTGTTTCATCAGCTCTAAC
Organism: Mustela nigripes; assembly: GCF_022355385.1. Classification (NCBI taxonomy): domain Eukaryota; kingdom Metazoa; phylum Chordata; class Mammalia; order Carnivora; family Mustelidae; genus Mustela; species Mustela nigripes. The sequence goes on from NC_081557.1 coordinate 31,841,067, forward strand.
CTCATTATTTTCATGCTGTAAGTTCTTAATGAATTTCACTGAGAGTTCAATTTAAATGCATTAAGTTGCTGTCAGTCCTTCAGTAAGATCAATGAATACCACTCAGGGAGGTATGGAAACAGTTTCCTGAATCTTCCCTAGAATGTCAAGGCAAGAATCAGAATCAAAAAAGTACACTTTAGTAGAGATACAAAAAGGGATTCTGAAAAGAACATGAATATTGGAATTGGCAGATCTCAGTTTTTTAAAAAAACAGTCAAAGCTTGACCACTTAATATGCATCCTCTAGGACACCTTTGTTTCTAAAATTCAGAGGGCTGTTGTGACAATTATACATGTAATAATATAAATAAAAGTATAGTATTAAGCAGCTAGTAGACAATCAACAAATGGTAGATGATATTAGTTTCAGTTACTAAATATAACAGTCATTTTTAAAAAAGCCACTCAACTATAGATAGATGTAGCCGATTTTTGCAGGGTAAAGTATATATATAAATTCTAGCCAGGTTCATGTCAGAGATCAGTAATACATCTTGAAATGCTTGCAGGAAATACAGTGATAAAATAAATAAATGCAAGTATTTTGAAAAAGAAAGGCAAACCATTTAAAAGCTATTATAAAAGAATTCTAGTGTACTGGAGAATTTTCTGTGCTTTGTTTTGGCCTCACTGATTTTTACGGTACCATAATTGCCAAAGTGATTTCACAGAATATGGATGGGCAGGACGCATAATTATGATCGAGAGCTTTATGTCACTAGTTCAAAATGTCCAATTTTCATCTACCTTTTTTTACATAATAATTTTTCAGATTTTATATTTTATTTATCTATTTGAGACAGAGAGAAAGCATGAGATGAGGGGAGGGGAGGGGATGGAAGGAGAAGGACAGAGGGAAAGGGAGAAGCGAACCCCCCACTGAGCAGGGATCCATCTCAAGACCCTGAGACCATGACCTGAGCTGAAGGCAGACACTTAACCAACTGAGCCATCCAGGTGCCCCTTTATATAATAATTATAACAACTGTACTCTGGCCACAGAAACCACTTGTTGATCTTGAAGCTTTGAGAAAGTGAAGGTTCAGGGAGAGGTGAATGAAGGGAGACAGATGCCATTCAATTCAGTTTTAATGATATGATTCAATAAACTTACATGATGCTCTATCTATGTTCCAGGAGCAGTAGAGTTTCATCAAGAGTCAAATATGGACAAAATATAACCCCTGCCTTGAAACGGAATGTTTGTATATAACTGTTCACAGCAGAAGGCTTATAAAAACACAATCTCACAGTGTACAGAACATGTGAAAGCTTTCTAAATTTATTGGGATCCAATAAAAAATACTGATAAAAAATCCAGTACGTCCAGTATAAAAAATATTGCACTTCACAAAGAGTCATTTTTAAAAATATTCTCATTAAATTACAGAGATGACAGGTTTATATATTTAGTGAAGTCCTGGAAAATTTTCCAGTAAAGTAGGTACTTTCCAACCTAGTATGAAATACTCTATTAGAAAAAACAAACACCTAGATGTCATAAGGATTAAAAATCAAAACGAGTTTCTGTTAAGATTTTTATTTCAACATCAAATAGCTTCCAAAGCTAGTCCTACCACTAGTATTTTTATACAAAGCATTCTTGAAATACCATTAACTTATAGTCCTGCATATTTTCTATAATGTTCTACTATCAACCGTATAGTAAATGACTGTCTTCAAACTTCATCTTATGGAAACATCTTTCATTTCTATTGGGAACTTTCTCAGTCATGCATAGTTTATTTGAAATCTAAAGGTTCACTTGGTTCTGCCAGACTAAAATTACATTATTAAAACTAGAATTTTTACTCACCCGATCCTCCTTTTGCCAAGTATTTGTTCTTTGCATAAAGAACAGAATCTAACATAGACTCAAAAAGAAGAAAATAGCCCTGCATAAATAAACACAAAAAAAGAATTTTAGAAATGTGTAATCAATATCCTCATAAGTATGTCAACTTAAATATCTGGGCTACTCTTTCTATAAAAGATATTTTTTTGTCTCTGCCATGTAATTTTCTACAAAGTTTGAAGTTACTTTTTGCATTAAATTCTCCAAGTACATTTAAAAAATCAGGCCAGGGAATAAAGTGGACTCAGACAGTTTATTACAGTCAAATGTACTGAACCTTCTTAATCCGTGCTTCTGCTTTCTAGACCATTGTTTCTTCCTCATTAATAGGAAAATCTGAGACAGAAATTGTTAATGTGCCCTCTAACTACCTAGAATATTGCAGTATTAATCCAGACAGTGGCTCTCAACCAGATTTTTGTCCACTGGAGGACATCTGACAATATCTAGTGCCATTTTTGATGATCACAACCCGGGGGGAAGGAAGGGTGCTACTGGCATCTAGTCATGTAAAGCCAAGAAATGTTGATAAACATGCTACAATGCGCAAGAAGCTCTATGACAAAGAATGGTCCAACCCCAAAAGTTGGTAGGGCTAAGGTTAATAAAACGTAGTCAAGGGGTGCCTGGGTGGCTCAGTGGGTTAAAGCCTCTGCCGTCAACTTTGGTCATGATCCCAGGGTCCTGGGATGGAGGCCCACATCGTGCTCTCTGTTCAGCAGGGAGCCTGCTTCCCCCCGCCTCTCTCTGCCTGCCTCTCAGCCTACTTGTGATCTCTGTCTGGCAGATAAATAAATAAAATCTTTAAAAAAAAAAAAAAGAAAAAAGAAAAAGAAAGCCTAGTCTAGAATAGCATTTCCCAAAGAGCTTCTTATCTAGTGAGTCTCTTCTGTTAAAAAAGTAAATAAAGAAAGGAAAGAAGGAAAGAAAAAGAAAGAAAAAAAAAGAAAGAAAAAAAAAAGGGAGGGAATCTTTAAGAAATCCCAGATGCTTTATCCTCCTCTTGAGATTCATAATGCACGTCATCACGCTGATAGTTCTGGGAAGTGTTATGGTAAAGAGGACTACTGAACATATTTTAACTATGTGTTACTCTTTTGCTTACAAACCTCTTTTCCCCCCTACTTTACACCTATCAATACCTTACACAACTAGTGTTCTATGTTCATGAAATACAGCCCTGCAGTACTCCAGATTTTAGACACCAGTAATGAATTCTCCACCAAGAAAGGATAATCATAGCACAGGTGAAAAGAAATTTACCACTACTGGTATCATGAGTAAGGGATCAATGACAGCTTGAGTCAGTCTTTCTCCTTCTAGAGTCTACCCCGCTCCCCACCTGGAGCAGCAGGAAGAGTGAAGTGCTCAGTGTGGTGCTTAGCACAGCAAACACTTTCTTACTGCTTAGAGTAAACCAACAGGAATTCTGCCCTAGTGACAGCATTCTAAATAAAAACTGTTCTCACTTACTCATTTGTTCTGTACAAAAATAACTGTTTGACAGGATAAATGCAATACCCTTTAACCACATGAACAAAGACTTTTTAAAGGGTTCTCTAGAAGAGGAAAACCTGCAAACTTGAGATGGATAATCTTCACAAGGGATTATTATCATTATTTTTAAATATTTTATTTATTTATTTGAGAGAGATTGAGAGAAAGGGGAAGAGAGCATAAGAGTGGGGAGGGTCAGAGAGAGAAACAGACTCCCTGCTGAGTAGTGAACCCCATGCAGGACTTGATCCTGGGACTCCAGGATCATGACCTGAGCCAAAGGTAGTCCCTTAACAAACAGAGCCACCGAAGTGCCCCAAATCTTCACAAGAGATTAACAGCACATTTAAATTTATAGAAAATACAGCTCACAAGCCTGAATCACTTAAAAAAAAAACAACCCACCTTATTAAACTGCCACTAGCAACTCTATATTGATTTTTACCCACTCCCAGCAACATACCAATTCACTGAAAAGAAAATACTTGTCTACAAAAGAAAAACTTAGCAACAAAGCCTTTTATTAATTTGTTTACATTAGGAAAATTAAGGATTTGGTGGAAGCTTTCTTCTGGTTAGAGCATCTCAGTAATATCTCTAACTCTTACAAATTTGTTCACTATTAGTATCATCTGTGTATTCAAAGAACAAGAAACTTTAGGAAGTCAACTAAGAAATCTTTGTCAATCTGACATAATTAATACAGATCTATGCACACAACTACTTATAAATAAGCATTCATGTGCTGATTAAAGTGAATTTTAATTGAATTATTCAAAGAGAAGTCTTCTGTTTTCCTCCTAGTACTTCTTTTTTTTCAGATGAGCCAAGACTATGTATATGTGTGCACAGACAAAGGAAAAAGATCAGCTGGTAGAACAGGTTGACAGGGAAAAAACCAACCTTATTTGCAAGACTGCTGCATGTTAAAACATTAATTTAAATAAAATAATTCACATTTTGATACATACTAAATATTCATTAGTATGTCTAGTCTTTTTTGGAAGGGGGCAAAAAAAAATTCATTTGTCACTGTCTCAAACTGTTTTTAGTCTACGGCCATACCACCCTGAACGCGCCCGATCTCGTCTCTCTCTCTCAAACTGTTTTTAGTATTAACTTTCAAAGTAGCTGGCAAAAAGCTAAATATTTTGCTTCCTATGTCCAAACTGTCTTACTTCCATGTACTACAGATAAGCCAAACTCTTTTCCATCAGTAACTGAAAGAAGCTCCTTCTAACAACATGTTTATTTACTGTATCTATGATAAAGTTATTATTAGCTATCCATTAGAGATTAAATTTGTGGCATATTTTAAACTGGTGCTACAGTCAATGCCAATAGTGGTGAAAAGGGTATACTCCTGGGTTTAAATCCCAGTGGAGTCCCTTTTTTAGAAAAGATTTTATTTATTTATTTGAGAGAGAGAGACCCTGTAAGCATGAGTGGGGCGGGGGGGAGGAGGCAGAGGGAGATGGAGAAGCAGACGCCCTGCTGGGGCGGGGGCTTGATTCCAAGACCCTGGGATCATGATATAAGTCTAAGGCAGACACTTAACTGACTGAGCCATCCGGGCACATCACGGAGCCCCCTTTCTCTATATGACCTTGGACAAATTAACATCACTGTACCTCAGTTTCTTCATCTGTAAAGTGACAACTTTGGTATTCTACTTTATAAAGCTGTTCCAAAGATTAAATATGTTAATACATATAAAAGATTAGAACAATAAATCTTATTAATTTAGCCTAACATTAAAGAGCTTTTTAAAAAATATATCTGTGAAGGCTTGTCAAATTTTAAAATTATATTTAATAAATTAGAAATAAAGTTTTACCAGGCTATCCAGAATCATCTCATGTTTATTTAGTCAATGGGTCCTATAACAACCCATGAGTCAGAACTGGAATTCCTCTTTTTTCTTTTTCTAGGGGGTTTAGAGAATACATTTTCTTGTGTCACTTCTTTCAGACCAGTGAAGATTATGTATATGTGTGCACATATACATAATACAAAATATAAAACACTCAAAATTTCTTTACATTAAATAGAATTTTAAAACCCCCCAAAAGTAATTTGGTCACATTGGCCAAATTAGTGCCAATTCCAACTTTAAGATTCTTCTCACAAAGATAATCACAAGGATTTTTTCCCTGCAAGGCAAATAATAATAATAATAATAATAATAATAATAATAATAATAATAAAATAAAGGAAAAAAAAGAAAAAAAATCAGCTTTATTTAATGCTTCAAATTTTGGTATTTACACTTAAGACACTCCCATATGTCTGCTTCTATTTAAAATAGTTAACATCAATAAGCATTTTTTCACAAAGCCTATAATGATTACCTTAGCTAAGCTTACAATTCTGATTAAACCATATTAGAGATAGTTCCTAAGGTTTTAACTATTCAAACAACCTAACATTATAGACATCAACAATAGAGAAGTTCAATGCCTTAAGTCATATGACTGGATGAATAACACTGGACGATTTTTTTGCTCCCCTTAGAAAAAACACTGGTTTATGATTCTATTCCTATTGCTGCTAAATTCAGGTAAAATCAGGTGCAAACAAACAAAAGAAAGATAATCATCCTTGGCAGCAAAAATACCCTTTCGATAAATGCCATGTTTTTCCTTCCCATTTTTTCAATCAGTCATCACTACTGATAAGAGGATTTTGGAAAGCAAACAATCAAATGCTTTTGTTGATACAGGTAAAGGACTTAGTACAGTTCTTGGCATAGGGTTAACATATAAAACCTGTGAAAAACTGTATCACATAATTCTTTAATTTGGTAGAAATCAATATGTGGGCTCAGGTACTATGTCATATAAATGGGCTAATATGGATGGAAGCAAAAGGCTAATGCAAGTCTTTGTTCTTTTTTTTCTTTTTAAAGATTTATTTATTTCTTTGACAGAGAGAGATCACAAGTAGACAGAGAGGCAGGCAGAGAGAGAGAGAGAGAGAGAGAGAGAGGGAAGCAGGCTCCCTGCTGAGCAGAGAGCCCGACGTGGGACTCCATCTGAGGACCCTGAGATCATGACCTGAGCCGAAGGCAGCGACTCCACCCACTGAGCCACCCAGGTGCCCCAGTCTTTCTTCTTTAATCTTTCCCCATTTTTAACTCCCTTTACCCAATGCATTGCTGTACAATTAATAATGGTATTCTATATCTATAAATTTTTTTACTTCAGTATCGAGGTGTTACTTATGTAAGTATATGTTGAGGCTTCTATCTGTCAAAGCAGTTTGTAAGTCTTAACTTAAAGACTAGATGAACTAATAAATCAACAGAAAAGCATTCCTTCAAACCAAGAATAGATTAATATTTCTTCACATTTAGACTCAGTGAAGACTGACAATTTCATTGGTCATTCATTTCACTCAGCAGTCAGATTTCTGCTCAACTATTACCTCCTCAAAAAGTATTTTCCTGATGTCTCCACATAAAATAGCATCTTTTCCCTCTATTACGCTCCATCTATTTACCTTACTTTGTACTTCTTTGTGACACTCGTGAATTAAAATGTGGTTTATTTTTGTGTTTAACTCTTGACTAAAATGTAAGCTCCAAGAGGAGCAAGGACTGTTTGAAGGTACATTCCTGAGGGCTATAAATGTGGCCAGTAGATTGTAGGAACTCAGTAAAAAACTTCTGAATGAATAAAAAAATAAGAGTTATTAGTATCATACATTATATTTGTTAAAAATGAAATAGTACCCGCGTTTTCTTATTTTTCTCGTACTTAATACAACTGGGTATTTTAAGAACCTTTTTGAGCCCAACATGGTGCCTGCACTCACAACCCTGAGAACAAGACTTGGGCTGAGATCAAGAGCTGGCATAAACCACAGGACTTAAAAAACAGCTCAAAGTCACAGAAATAGTTGAATGACCCAGAATTTGAACCTTGGTTTAACTAGAGAGTCACGTTCTGAATAACTATCTTATATTGCTGTTCTCTAAAATAAATAAATAAATAAATAAAATTATTTATTTATTTGCAGACAGAAACAGAGCAAGAGAGGGAACACAAGCAGGGGGAGTGAGAGAGGGAGAAGGAGGCTTCCTGCTGGGAAGGGAGCCCAATGTGGGGCTTGATCCCAGAACCCTGGGATCATGACCAGAGGTGAAGGCAAACACTTAATGACTGAGCCACCCAGGCACCCCCCATGTTACTTCTTAAGCTGATATACCTAACTGAGAATAAGATTTAGTGTTTGTATTATATTATACTACCTTTGTAATTAAGGACTCGAATGTTCTGAAATGAAAAATTTCCCATTAAGCATATCAAACAAGATTAGAATTTATAATAGGTATCTGAGTCATAATATGTCAGAGGGATAGCTTAGTTGGCAACTGGGTATAAGCCACTATACATTATGAAAATTATCAGTTTAGAAAATCAATGCAAATATTAGAATATATGTAGAACCAATATATGACATCTATGAGATAAATTAACATATCTAGCTTTAAATATTAGCAGATGAAAAGATTTATTGTTTGCTATTTATTGTTTGCTATTGTTTATTTGTATTGCTAACTGTTGTCCTTTCTCTCAACTTTCCACTTTGCTAAACTTCATTTTACTATAGGCTTTCTATGTGATAGAATAGCCTTTAATTTCCTGGGAACTGTCCTTGGTTCTGAACCAAGTCATTTATTACTGATATCAGAAGGCGCGCCTCCAAATGCCTGGCTCATCTGCAGTGTAATTCAGACTGTAATTTCACAGGCTACTGCCTCACCTGTAGGGGTGCCATCTGGAAGAGAATTATACCCAATATTTTCTCCCATGATGCTCATGGAGCACTCTTTTTTCCAAAGAGACATTTACTTTTTTAAAATTAAAATTTGCATTTATACCTCAAAAATTAGTTACTACAAAAAAAAAACATTGGATTAAATCTGGGACTAAGATATTAACATTATTCATTGACATGGGAACCTTATTTTTAAAATGTCTGTTCATATCTCAGAATAAATTAATGATAAAAGATACTTCTGATACCTTCAGTATAAGGTTTTCTCTCTTTTTTTTTTTAGTACAAATAACTGAGTTACTGATACACTCTTTGGCAGAATTAATTATTAAAAAGAGCGACAGGGGAAAGTTACAGATAAAATGGAGTTAATCTGTAGAAAGTCTAGTGACAAATAATAACTGAATTTATCTAAATATAAAAGATTAGTTTTAACAAATAAGCAAGACTACAAAATCTAAACCCAATTTTTAGTATACTTCTGAAGCATAATAAATATTTCATGACACTTTTTTCCAATACTACTCTCAGTTTTATAAAATTTACTGTAAATAGAACTGTTACCTACAGTGACTAGAACTATTAATTGGTTGTTAACTGAAAACAATATGCTTTAAGAAAAAAACACAAATAAATGCAGATATGTTTACTAATACTCTTTTTAAAAAATATTTTATTTATTTATTTGACAGAGAGAGACAACACAAGCTGGGGGGAGTAGGAGAGGGAGAAGCAGGCTTCCTGCTGAGCAGTGAGTCCAATGCAGAACTTGATCCCAGGACCCCAGAATCAAGACCTGAGCGGAAGGCAGACACTTAAGGACTGAGCCACCTAGGCGTCCCTATTTACTAATACTCTTTAAGGGTGAATCTATCAATGAGGATTGTCACAATTTTCCTTGCATAAACCACACTTATAATGTACTGTAAGTAATTTCCAGTTTGGGTTATTTTAAAATAGAAAAAAGAATCTAAAGAATCACCTTGCCAAGTGAAAATCTCTGAATTCCATAATTCCTACCTACTCGCTTCTATTCTGTCACAACAGTTTTACTCACTAATTTACTCAACAGGAATCTTTTTTACAGTCCTGTTCAATAGTTTAAGCTAATATTAGCTGATATTATATAAAGAAGCAGGGAAACAAACACAATAAGCTCTTGGTAAACCTATAATACAACTAATACAAGCAAAACAGGAGGAGCACACTGAAGGTAATTTACCTGCTTTAAGTGTTAAGTTAGCCATTGAAATCTAGCACGTTATAGAGAGAGAATGCAGAATATCATTAATTTGCTGAATTAAATGCAGATTGGTTAAGGATGTGTCTACTGTATATCTGTGTGACAAAAATATATTCTTTTTTTTTAAAAAAAGATTTTATTTATTTATTTGACAGACAGATCACAAGTAGGCAGAGAAACAGGAAGAGAGAGAGAAGGAAGCAGGCTCCCTGCTGAGCAGAGAGCCAGTGCGGGGCTCGATCCCAGGACCCTGAGATCAGGACCTGAGCCGAAGGCAGAGGCCTAACCCACTGAGCCACTCAGGCACCCTGACAAAAATATATTCCTAATGATGATACCTTTTAAAGAAAATCTTCCTTGATGTCCCATATTAGGTCAGGTGCACTTTATAATATGACCTCATTTAGAAGTTGAGTTATTATCAGTGCATAGGAATGAGAACTAAAGGGTTTCTCAACCTTGGCACTACTGACATTTTGGGCCAGGTAATATTTTATTGTGGAGACAATCCTGTCCACTGTATGATATGTAGTAGTACCCTGGCTTCTACCTACCACAGGCCCATCAGCACTCTTCTCCTGTCTCTCTTCCTCCCTAACCGCCTCCCCCCCACTGGCTATAAAAACCTAAGATGTTTCCAGACATTTCCCAATGCCCAAATATTCCCAGGTGGGCAAAACTGGATACCCTTCACCATGAGAACCACTCTAAAGACATCCAAAAAGTAACTGATAAGTACTTTCTCCTAATCTACAATGCTCTCTGCTAAAAATGTACCAAACTTAAGATTTTACAGGATATAATATAATCTTTATTTCACTGTTAATATTTATGATAGCCTTACACACTGAATACCTGAATTGTAAAGTTTTTTTCAGTGATTCCCCAGTCTATCTCTTGCCTCTTTCAACTTAACGTGCTAATGCGAATGAATGTATCACAAATGTGATAAAGAAGATACTGAGATACTTTCCTTACTGACAGCTCTACAATGACTGAGACAGGTGTTACAGCCACACACTTGGCAAAAGCAAGGTGGCTGCTGTTACCACGCAGCAAGAATATTGTAGGTTTTGTATTTGTTTACTGGGGAATAGGTAAGAAAAATAATGTTTTGAACATGTATATGTACACACAAACACACACAGACATCTTTTCAATGTTTTACATTTATGGCTAAGATAAACTTTTTTTTTTTTTTAAGATTTTATTTATTTATTTGACAGAGAGAGATCACAAGCAGGCAGTGAGGCAGGCAGAGAGAGAGGAAGGGAAGCAGGCTCCCTGCTGAGCAGAGAGCCCGATGCGGGACTCGATGCCAGGACCCTGAGATCATGACCTGAGCCGAAGGCAGTGGCTTAACCCACTGAGCCACCCAGGCGCCCTGGCTAAGATAAACTTCTTAAAGCAGAATTTCTGGATTAAAAGACACGCACATTTAAGAATTTGATCTGTGTCATCAAAATGCCTCCAGAAAGACCGACAATTTTTATTCCCAAAACTATCTAAGTGAATTAAAGACTTTCAAATAGCTTAAAAAGACAAAGTCTGTGGAAAATATTTTCATGTTCTGGGGTGGCGTAGAAGTATTAACTATAAAGAAAAAGATGTAAGTTTGACTAGATTAAAATTCAGAACCTCTGTTCATCAAAAAAACATAAAAAGAATTAAAAAGGCAGAATTTGAAAAGATACCAAGCACACACATATCTTTACTTCCCTCAAAGAACACTATTCATTAAGAAAAAAACAAGTAAGGGGCTCCTGGGTGGCTCAGTGGGTTAAGCCTCTGCCTTAGGCACAGGTCATGATCTCAGGGTCCTGGGATTGAGCCCCACATCGGACTCTCTGCTCAGTGGGGAGCCTGCTTCCCCCAACCCTCTCTTTGTCTGCTGCTCCACCTACTTGTGATCTCTGTCAAATAAATAAATAAATAAATAAAATCTTAAAAATAAAAAAAAAAGGAAAGAAAAAGACAGGTAATCCAAAGGAAAATGGACAAAGAATTAAACACAATTACTATACAAAACAGGAAATCCAAAGAGCCAATAATCACATATAGAGATGGTGAACCTCATTACTAATTCAACACAAACAGAAACTACTACTGACTAGCAGAGTGGCAATAATTACAAAGTCATACGATGTCCAGTGTTGACAAGTCTACGGAACAATAAAAAAAAGTTTCACAACCTTTAATAAGAAAAGTTTGGCATCATCTAGTAATCGAGAAGAGCAGCACACCCTGTTATCTAGCCATTCTACTTCTAAATAAATGAGTAGAAAAGCACGCTTGAGTGTAATGGCACACATGTACCTGTATGCAACAGCACTATTATTTGTCATGCTGAAAGAACTGGAAATGATCCAGTGTCCACCAATTGTAGCATAATAAACATACTGTTAAACAGTCACATAATAGAATATACAAATACAAAAATGAACAAATGATCCATACGGGTATTATTAATGAATGTTACAAACATGACTTAGTGAAGAAAGCAAAAAGCTATTTTTTAATATAAAAACATAGTTATGTTTTGAGTCCATTTACATAAATCTCAAAAACTGGAAAATATAAACTAAACTGATTAGGAATATAAATGTAAGTGGCAAAAACATAAAGGAAGTAAATGACTACCATATTGGTCAGTAGAGTAGTAAGCTCTCTGGGATGGGAAAGAACTTGTAGCAGATACAATTAAAAAAAAAATAAAAAGAGAAATTTAAATATATTTGAGAAGATATGTAAAAAAAGACATCCGAGGATGAAATTAGTATATAAAGATATTTGAAGAAAATTGAAAAGATACTTGGCAGCTGCATTTTGATCTAACTAATGATTACACAGGTGTTCATTATATAACTATTTCTTACATTCATCTGTATCTTCTGTGCATGTTATATTTCACAACTTATTAAAAGGAAGATTTTATGACTAGTTCTATAATATGCAATAGTTGGGAGAAGGCAAAAGAAAAACACACTCAAATCTGTTTGTAAATGTTAAAATGTGTCTGGAATAGTACACAATTAATGAGAAAAGTGTTAAAGTAAACTAAAGGACCAAGTTTAACAGGGACAAAGAACAATACTTCATAATGATAAAGAAGCCAAACTTTATCAATAATACATAATAATTCTAATGTGTATGCACCTAAAAACTACATAAAAATATCTGAAGCAAAAACTGACAGAAGAGAAACAACTCCTGAACTATAGGTAGAAACTGCATTATTTTTCTTTTAGTGGTTAATAGAACAGATAGACTTAAAATAATAAGCACTTAAAAGATTTGATACATACTGTCAACCAATTTGACCCAACTGACAAGTATATAACAGTTCATTCAACAACAGTTGAATACACATTCATTTAAATGAATGTGGAACACTCAACAAAACAGACCATATTCTTGGTCTGAACAAATTTAATGTAATGGCAACATACACATTATGTCCCCTGATACCAACCAAATTAAATCATAAATCATTAACAGAAAGGTACCTAAAAAATTTCCAAGCATTTAGAAATTAAACAACACACTTCTAAATAATTCATTTACCAAAGCAGAGATCACAAGGCAATATTTTGAGTTGAACAAAAAATTTATGAGATACAGCTACAGTAGTCATAATGGGAAATTTATAGATTTAAAAGAGAAGAAAAAAGCAAGGTGTAGGATAATATGCAGAATATGCTTATTCTAAACTAGATATAAGGGTGGGGCTTGCCATCTATTTTGTTCACTGCTTTATTCTGCCGAGAACAGCCTTAGCCACATAGTAGCCACCCAATATTTGTTAAAGAAATGAATGAATGTGCCAAGAGGTAGAGACTTATGTTATAACTTATTATAATGTTTCAGAAAGGATACACTAGAATTTGGTTAACAGATTTTGTTGGGGGATCCAGTGTAGGTCCTGAGTGGTGGTGTAAAGACAAGATGAAATTTGTAACGTCTATGTATTACACAGTCAAAAAGCATTTTACATGTATATAACAACTATTTGTCAGAGCAGCTCCTATTTTATTACTACTTCACTTGATTGTTACTTTCCATGCAAGAAGAATGAAAATAATAATAATAAAATAATAATAATAATAGTAGCAGCTACCATTTATTATGTGCTTGCTACTCTCTGTCAAGACTACTTCCCTCCTTCTGCACACTCTTCTGAAATTTGAAAAACTTCTACCATCTTAAAGGTCTTTCCCCTAGGTGGCACTCTCACTTAATGAACAAAAGACGGAGAGTCAAATTGGTTCTTTTGTTCAGACTGCAGCAAAAGGGCCAATAAGCAAGACAATCAAAGGTAAAAACCAGAGGTGCCTAGGTGACTCACTTGATTGAGCTTGAGCGTCTGACTCTTGGTTTCAGCTCAGGTCATAATCTCAGGGTTGTGATAGGCCCACAGCTGGCTCCACAGGGGAGTCTGCTTGAAATTCTTTCCCTTACCCTCTTCTGCCCCTCTCCCTGCTCACATGCTCCCTGCCTCACATAAATAAATAGATCTTTAAAAAAAAGAAAAAGGCAAAACTGAATCATCTCAAGATCTTTCCAAATGCACATATGGGTCTTACTCCAGAGTTACAGAACCAGTTTCCAAGGATAAGGGTATGAAATGCAGTATTAATTTTTACTTTTTAAAAAAGGTTTTATTTCTCCAACGTGGGGCTCAAACTCACAACAATCCTGAGATCAAGAGTTGTGTACTCTACCAACTGAGCCAGCCAAGTGCCCCAAAGAATATATTTTTTTAAAGATTTTATTTCTTTATTTGACAGAGAGAGCACATACAAGCAGGGGGAGCAGAGGGAAAAGCAGGCTCCCCGTTGAGCAGGGAGCCAGATGTGGGACACAATCCCAGGACCCTGAGATCATGAACTAAGCTGAAGGCAGATGCTTAACCGACTGAGCCACCCAGGCACCCTGAATATTAATTTTTAAAAGTTGGAAAAAAACCATTAATTATAACTGGCTATTCTATTTTAAAAATTACAACTAAAGTATTAGCTAGTATTTTTATTAAAGAGAATTTTATTGGAGTACATATATATATAAAACAATTTATAAAATATGCTAACTTTTGTTTAACACAAGTGAAAATATAAAGACATATATATCTAATATTTTTATATAAGTCAAAAGCATAAAAAAAGTTATTCACTAAGGGACAAAAGAAATAGAATCACATCATTTCTTCATAATTAAAACACAAAATTAAACTAAATAAAGGAAGAAACAATGTCCCAAAGTGAAGAACAGGAAATAAATAAATCTCATTATATGTCACGTTGGTTACCTAACCAGTGAAAATAATTACTTCAAATGACTTTCAAACACAGTACACTGTGCATTTCCTATGATATATTCTAGAACAAAAGAAATTACAAAGAAATCTTCAACTGCATGTAGAAGCCTTACTGTTAGTAATAAAGGTGGTATAAAATTTGTGAAACTACAATAGGCAATTACATGATAAAGGCAATAAGTAATTAGCATTATCTTAAAAATCAAGATTTTCTGTAGAGAAGAAATATAAGTATAAAATTAACAGCTTTGAAAATTCCTCAGTGGCTCAGTGGGTTAAAGCCTCTGCCTTCGGCTGGGGTCATGATCCCAGGGCTCTGGGATAGAGCCCCGCATCAGGCTCTCTGCTCAGCAGGGAGCCTGCTTTCTCCTCTCTCTCTCTGCCTGCCTCTCTGCCTACTTGTGATTTCTGTCTGTCAAAATAAATAAATAAAATCTTAAAAAAAAATAATTCCATAATCTTAATTTGGAAAAATCAGTATAAACTCAAAATTTTTCATATTAAAAAAAAACTAGCTACATCTGTCCACGAAAATAAACATACAAGCAATGACACTGTAATGATCATTCACTACTCTGAAAATGGCAAATAAATAGGAAATATTGAGATTTTATCCTATTTTTCCAATTTAACTATGGTTCATAACCAAATATTTGATGAGAGAAAGTAAGTACTTCAGAAATAATTTCAGCTAACAAAGAATAATTGGTACAGGTAGAATATCATAATTTGGCAACTTTTAATGAAATAATAAATCCGAGAAATCATTTTCAATGCTTCTAAAACCATTAGGTAGGTTTATAATGAATAGATTAGCCTGATAGCTCCAAAAAGCCACTGATCAATTTTAGCATAATACAGAGACAACCAGAGGGGGTATAGCTCAGTGGAAAAGCATTTGACTGCAGATATTGAGTCCCTTGTTCAATGCAACAGAAACTAACCACCACTGCTCCCCATGAAGTATTCTGGGGAAAGGGGGACAACTTTAATGTGTTAAACCTCTATTTCTGGACCCCATATTTCTGATTTACAAGAAATACAAAGGATAGAAAAACATGTTAAGTGACACCACGAGGATGCAATTGTCAAAATCTAGAATGCAGAAAACTCTACAGGGCAACTGACTCAGTTTCTCAAAGAATGGCAAGAAAAAAAAAAGAGAAGGTGAACCTATAGACTATAGATTTTAGACTTGATATCAAAAGCATGATCCATAAAAATAAAAATTGATAAATTGGACTTCATCAAAATTAAAACTTTTGCTCTGTGAAAGGCTTTGTTAAGGGGATTGGCTACAGATTGGGAAAAATATCTGCAAACCACATATCCAATTAAAAGCTAGTAAAAAAGAACTACCAAACTCAGCAGTAAATAATCCAATTAGCAAATGAGCAAAAGACACAGACATTTTATTGAAGAAAAGATACAGAAGGCAGATAGATATGCATATGGAAAGATGTTTAACATCATTAACCATTAGAGAAATGCCAATTAAAATTACAATAAGATATCACTATACACATATCAGAATGGCTTCAATTAAAAAATAGTGAGAATATACAATGTTGGCAAGAATGTAGACAGATGTTGCCACTGGAATGGTCATGTATTGCTTGTAAGAATATAAAATGGTACAGCCCCTCTGCAAAACAATTTGGCAGTTTCTTATGAAACTAAACATGCAATTACCATATGACTAGCTATTGTACTCTTGGGCATATACCTGAGAGAAAGGAAAACTTATGTACACACAAAATTATATACACAAATGTTCATACAGCTTTATCTGCAATAGCCCCAAACTGGATATTCTTCAAAAGTTAAATGGTTAAAACAAGTATGGTATATCCATACCACGGAATACTACTAAGAAAGAGGGGAGAGACTATGGATATGTACAATAATTTGGATGGATCTTCAGGGAATTAAACTAATGAAAAAAGCCAACCCAAAAAGGCCATATACTGTACAATTCCATTTCATTCCTGAAATGACAAAATTATACAAATCGAGAACAGATTAGTGACTGTCAGAAGTCAAGGCTGGGGAGTGGAAGAGGGAGGTGGGTGTGGCCATAAAAGGATAACAGAAGGGCGTCTTGTAGTGATGAAACTGTTCTGTATCCAATGGTATCACTATCAATATTCTAGTTGTGCTGTTGTACCATAGATTTTCAAGCTATTATCATTAAGAGAAACTGGGTAAAGAGAATAAAGCATTTCTCTATTATTTCTTACCACTGGACATGATATAATCTACAATTATCTCAAAATAAAGAGCTTAATTTAAAAAAGATTTATAAGACAAATTAATCAAATGCAACATGTATATATAACTCATATCCTGATTCAAACAAATCAAGTGTAAGTATATATATATATATAATTCATGAAGCAATCAGGGAAATGTGGACACAGCCTGAATATTAGGAATTTTTTTGTAATATGGAATTGTGCCTATATTGGTAATTTTGTTTAGGCTCAATAACATAATACATAAAGGCATAATAAATATGGATTTTAAAAAGTCTTTATCATTAAAAAAGATAGCAAAAATGTAATAGTGCAAAGATAAATAAAACAAAAACAGCAAAATATTGATAATTGTTGAAGCTAGGTGACAGGTGCATAAGATTTACTGAAATATTCGTTCTGAAGTTTTTACATTGGAAATTTTCCCTAATAAAGTGTTTTTAAAAATTAAAAAGAAAAAGTGACAGCAGTCTGCATTTGTAAATGTCCCAGGTACACAGCAAAACAAATGTCAAATTATTTGGAGTAAAACCCAAGCACCAAAGAGTTTTCCATAGATAAAGTTCATTAGAAAATAAACGGCAGAGTATCGAATAGTACTACACACTCAAATAAACAAGCATCAAGCACCATGAATGAAGGCTAGTAGAAACAACAGTCAGCAAAAGAAGACCTGCAAAACTGCTGGTATTGTTTACAATTTATGAGATTAAGAGGCTTGAAGATAAGAGTAACAAGCAAACAAAATTTTAAAAAAACCTAAAGAGAATTCCTAGAAGTAAAAAAAAAAAAAGAAAAATTAAAAAGAGATAAAAGAGATAAAACTTGATAGATGAGTTTAACAGATAATTAGAAAGATTCAGAAAAAATTAGTTACAAGTTGGAAGACTGAAGAAATTATCCAGAATACAGTCAAAAGAGAACAACAGAAAATATGAAAAAGTATAAGAGGCATAGAAGATAGATAAGTCTAATAAACATGTAATGGCAATTATAGAAAGATTTATTAAGCAAGAAACAAAAACTCAATAAAAGAATTCTGGTAAACTTAAGACTGTCTTCTTCATCAAATCACACCAAAAAATAATGCAATGACAAGCCATGTGCTGCTAACAAACATAACTGATAGGGAATCCATCAGTGGTATCCATCAAGAAAAGCTAGGTTATCCTACCTTAACAGTTTCCAAATCATCACCGAAAACAAGATTTATTTCTTATATTACAGGCTGACAAGAGTCATTGCTTATTATAATTCCTCAGGAGTCAGGCTGACAAGCTTCCACAGTAACTGATGCATAGAAAGGGGATAAGGCAAACTGTGTACTGGATATTAAACATTCTGTCTGGATAGGACTTTCACTGGCCAGAATAAGCCACAGGGCCACATCTGACTTTGAAGGGGACAGAGAGTTAAATTCTATTATGTGCCCAGAAACCACGAGATGCAGAAAACATAACAAGAGTCCTAACAACAGACTGGCAACCCAAATACATAAGGAGTGCTCAGAAAAATAATAAAAAAAAAATAAAGATCTTCAAAAGAAATTGACTGAAATTTCACAGAATGCACCATGAGCCATAAGCACACTGAATGTGGGAACTGTTCGTTCTTAAACATTATGAAGTATTTGAATTATGTAGTGCCTCTCAAATTCTTACACAATTGCACTCCAGAATTTCCTTCTCTGGTTACATAATGAAATGGAAAAAAATAGGAATTAAAAACAGTCACAAAATTGATTATTTTTTATCTTGGGAACAAGCTTGTAATGGGTTTTATCTGTTGGCCATGTAAAAGAATGAGATTTCTTTCCGTCTTTGCAATCTCTTCGTGATTGCCTGTGATGCACATCACAGTCTGGCTTACTGCTTATCTAACATAAAAAACTGTGTGTGCATTTTCTCTACTAAAAAACAGTAGTCACAATAGAACTGAACAAGAAAAGAGAAAATGATGTCAAAACTGATATCCATAAGAAAACAAATGTAAAAGAGGTGCTCTTCAGGGTTTACTGGTTCTGCAATGAGGGCCCTGAGAGCACTTCATCAGCTTATGTGGAGAACAAGGGTGCAATGCCTTTGCTTTATTAATGGTAGATTATCTCCCAAATATAATACTTGAGTGTTTATTCTTTTAATAACAGCATAAAGGATAATAATTCAGGAAAAAAGAAATACTTAAAACTATTTTTAAAAATCACTTTACTGTTGGGACACCTGGGTGGCTCAGTTGGTTAAGCGTCTGCCTTTGGCTTAGGTCATGATCCCAGGGTCCTGAGATCGAGTCCCTTATCGGGCTCCTTCCTCAGCAGGGAGCCTGCTTCTCCCTCCACCTGCCATACCCTGCTTATGCTCTCTCTCTCGCTGACAAACCAAAAATAAAATCTTACCCAAAAAATCAATTGAATGTGGGATTCAGCTAAATCAGTACTTAGAAGTATTAGCTTAAACGCCAAATACTAGAAAAAAAAAAAAGTTGGAAATCAATGATCTACACTTCCTTTTCAAGAAGCTAGAAAAGAGCAGCAAATCAAACTCTAAAGAGAGTAGAAGGAAATAATAGAGACTGAAGCAGGAATCAATAAGATAGAAAACAAATGTTGATTGAGAAAAATCAACAAAGGCACAATTCGGGTTCTTTGAAAAGAGCAGTAAGTGACAAACCTTTAGCAAAACTGATCAAGACAAATTACATGTCATTTCCTAATAACAGGAAATAGTTTAAGCCTTGAGTTTGTTTCTGGTCACTTGCCTTTATTGGCTAGAAGCACAAATTAATAAAATTAAGACTGAAGAGTGAATTCCTGAGAAGGGCCTCACATTCACTCAACTTCATGTTACTTTAAATTGGGTATTCCCAAATAAATGTTCTAGTATTAAAAATGGATAAAGGGGAAAAAATGGGTAAAGGGAAGAGAATGGAAAATGGAGCAGACCAAATCGATGGTCTGCTGGACTATTTACTCAGTATTTACACTACTGAAGTATTTACTCAAAATATATAATCTACCAAAAACAGGTCAGAAAAAAACATTTCATTAATTAGAACAGATCAAAATTTACTGTAACTCACTCCTGCCCTAATTCTCACTTCAACTAACTAAACAGTGACTTCATAGTTCTGCCATCTAAATTTTACCAATTTGGAGCCTCTAGTAAAGAAAATATAACATGTAACAGATCTGTACTCCAAGAGAAGAAAACCTCTGAGGACAATTCTCTTCATTAAGCCTTTTTAAAAAAAATTTTTTTTAATAAACATATAATGTGTTTTTATCCCCAAGGGTACAGGTCTGTGACTCCCCAGGTTTACACATTTCACAGCACTCATCATAGCACATACCCTCCCCAATGTCCACATCCTCACCACCCTCTCCCGTCCCCACTCCCCCCAGCAACCCTCAGTCTGTTTGTTGAGATTGAGTCTTTTATGGTTTGTCTACCTCCTGATCCCATCTTCTTTCATTTTTTTCTTTTCCTACTCCCCAAACCCCCCATGTTGCATCTCCACTTCCTCATATCAGGGAGATCATATGATAGTTGTCTTTCTCTGACTGACTCACTTCGATAAGCATAATACCCTCTAGTCCCATCCACGTCGTCGCAAATGGCAAATGGCAAATTTTCATTTCTCTTGATGGCTGCATAGTATTCCATTGTATATAAATACCACCTCTTCTTTATCCATTCATCTGTTGATGGACATCTAGATTCTTTCCATAGTTTGGCTATTGTGGACATTGCTGCCATAAACATTTGGGTGCATGTGCCCCTTTGGAGCACCACGTTTGTATCTTTAGGAGATATACCCAGCAGTGCAATTGCTGGGTCATAGGGTAGCTCTACTTTCAGTTTTTTGAGGAATCTCCACACTGTTTCCCAGAGCAGCTGCACCAGCTTGCATTCCCACCAGCAGTGTAGGAGGGTTCCCCTTTCTCCACATCCTTGCCAGCATCTGTCATTTCCTGACTGGTTAATTTTAGCCATTCTGACTGGTGTGAGGTGGTATCTCATTGTGGTTTTGATTTGTATTTCCCTGATGCCAAGAGATGTGGAGCAATTTTTCATGTGTCTCTTGGCCATCTGGATGTGTTCTTTGCAGAAATGTCTGTTCATGTCCTCTGCCCATTTCTTGATTGGATTATTTGTTCTTTGGATGTTGAGTATGCTAAGCTCTTTATATATTTTGGATACTAGCCCGTTATCTGATATGTCCTTTGCAAATATCTTCTCCCATTCTGTCAGTTGTCTCTTGGTTTTGTTAACTGTTTCCTTTGCTGTGCAAAAGCTTTTGATCTTGATGAAATCCCAATAGTTCATTTTTGTCCTTGCTTCCCTTGCCTTTGGTGATGTTCCTAAGAAGATGCTGCTGCGGCTGAGGTCGAAGAGGTTGCTGCCTGTGTTCTCCTCAAGGAATTTGATGGACTCCTTTCTCACATTGAGGTCCTTCATCCATTTTGAGTCTATTTTCGTGTGTTGTGTAACGAAGTGGTCCAATTTCATTTTTCTGCATGTGGCTGTCCAATTTTCCCAGCACCATTTGTTGAAGAGGCTTTTTTCCATTGGACATTCTTTCTTGCTTTGTCGAAGATTAGTTGACCGTAGAGTTGAGGGTCTATTTCTGGGCTCTCTATTCTGTTCCATTGATTTATGTGTCTGTTTTTGTGCCAGTACCATACTGTCTTGATGATGACAGTTTGTAATAGAGCTTGAAGTCCGGAATTGTGATGCCACCAACTTTGGCTTTCTTTTTCAATATCCCTTTGGCTATTCGAGGTCTTTTCTGGTTCCATATAAATTTTAAAAGATTATTTGTTCTATTTCTTTGAAAAAAAATGGATAGGATTTTGGTAGGGATTGCATTAAATGTGTAGATTGCTTTAGGTAGAATAGACATTTTCACAATATTTCTTATTCTAATCCATGAGCATGGAACAGTTTTCCATTTCTTTGTGTCTTCCTTGATTTCTTTCATGAGTACTTCATAGTTTTCTGAGTATAGATTCTTTGCCTCTTTGGTTAGGTTTATTCCTAAGTATCTTATGGTTTTGGGTGCAACTGAAAATGGGATTGACTCCTTACTTTCTCTTTCTTCTGTCTTGTTGTTGGTGTAAAGAAATGCAACTAATTTCTGTGCATTTGACTTTATATCCTGACACTTTACTGAATTCCTGTACAAGTTCTAGCAGTTTTGGAGTGGAGGCTTTGGGTTTTCCACATATAGTATCATATCATATGCGAAGAGTGATAGTTTGACTTCTTCTTTGCCAATTTGGATGCCTTTAATTTCTTTTTGTTGTCTTATTGATGAGGCTAAGACTTCTAGTACTATGTTGAATAGCAGTGGTGATAATGGATATCCCTGCCTTGTTCCTGACCTTAGCGGAAAAGCTTTCAGTTTTTCTCCATTGAGAATGATATTTGTAGTGGGTTTTTCATAGATGGCTTTGATAATATTGAAGTATGTGCCCTCTATCCCTACATTTTGAAGAGTTTTAATCAGGAAGGGAGGCTGCACTTTGTCAAATGCTTTTTCAGCATCTATGGAGAGTATCATATGGTTCTTGTTCTTCCTTTTATTAATGTATTGTATCACATTGATTAATTTGCGGATGTTGAATCAACCTTGCAGCCCTGGAATAAATCCTACTTGGTTGTGGTGAATAATCTTTTTAATGTCCTGTTGGATCCTACTGGCTAGTATTTTGGTGAGAATTTTCGCATCTGTGTTAACCAAGGATATTGGTCTGTAATTCTCTTTTTTGGTGGGATCCTTGTCTGTTTTTGGGATCAAGGTGATGCTGGCCTCATAAAATGAGTTTGGAAGTTTCCCTTCTATTTTTATTTTTTGAAACAGTTTCAGGAAAATAGGAATTAATTCTTCTTTAAATGTTTGGTAGAATTCCCCTGGGAAACCTGGGCTTTTGTTTGTTTGGAGATTTTTGATGACTATTTCAATCTCCTTACTGGTTATGGGTCGGTTCAGGTTTTCTATTTCTTCCTGGCTCAGTTGTGGTAGTTTATATGTTTCTAGAAATGTATCCATTTCTTCCAGATTGCCAAATTTGTTGGAGTTGAGGTGCTCAGAGTATGTGCTTATAATTGTTTGTATTTCTTTGGTGTTAGTTGTGATCTCCCCTCTTTTATTCATGATTTTATTTATTTGGGTCCTTTCTCTTTCCTTTTTGATAAGTCTGGCCAGGGGTTTATCAATCTTATTGATTCTTTTGAAGAACCAGCTCCTAGTTTCATTGATTTGTTCTATTTTTTTTTTTTTTTTTTTTTTTTTTTTTTTTTTTTTTTTTTTTTTTTTTTTTTTTTTTAGTTTCTATTTCATTGATTTCTGCTCTGATCTTTATGATTTCTCTTCTCCTGCTGGGCTTAGGCTTTCTTTGTTGTTCTTTCTCCAGCTCCTGTAGGTGTAGGGTTAGGTTGTATACTTGAGGCCTTTCCTGTTTCTTGAGAAAGACTTGTACCGCTATGTATTTTCCTCTCAGGACTGCTTTTGTTGTGTCCCACAGATTTTGATCCATTGTGTTTTCATTATCATTTGTTTCCATGAATTTTTTCAATTCTTCTTTAATTTCTGGGTTGATCCATTCATTTTTTAGAAGGTTGCTGTTTAGTCTCCATGTATTTGGGTTCTTTCCAAATTTCCTCTTGTGATTGAGTTCTAGCTTCAGAGCATTGTGGTCTGAAAATATGCAAGAATGATCTCAATCTTTTGATAGCAGTTGAGACCTGATTTAGGACCCAGGATGTGGTCTATTCTGGAGAATGTTCCATGTGCACTAGAGAAGAATGTGTTTTCTGTTGCCTTGGGATGGAATGTTCTGACTATATCTGTGATGTCCATCTGGTTCAGTGTGTCATTCAGGCCTTTATTTCCTGTTGATCTTTTGCTTGGATGATCTGTCCATTTCAGTGAGGGGAGTGTTAAAGTCCCTACTATTATTGTACTATTGTTGATGTGTTTCTTTGATTTTGTTATTAACTGGTTTATATAGTTCGCTGCTCCCATGTTAGGGGCACAGATATTTAAAACTGTTAGATCTTCTTGTTGGACAGACCCTTTGAGTATGATATAGTGTCCTTCCTCATCTCTTATTATAGTCTTTGGCTTAAAAATCTAATTGATCTGATATAAGGATTACCACCCCAGCTTTCTTCTTATGTCCATTAGCATGGTACATTGTTTTCCACCTACTCACTTTAAATCTGGAGGTGTCTTTGGGTCTAAAATGAGTTTCTTGTAGGCAGCATATTGATGGGTTTTGTTTTCTTATCCAATCTGATACCCTGTGTCTTTTGATTGGGGAATTTAGCCCATTTACATTCAAGGTAACTATTGAGAGATATGAATTTAGTGCCATTGTATTGCCTGTAAGGTGACTGTTACTGTATATTGTCTCTGTTCCTTTCTGATCTACTATTTTTAGAGTCTCTCTTTGCTTAGAGGACCCCTTTCAATATTTCCTGTAGAGCTGGTTTGGTGTTTGCAAATTCTTTCAGTTTTTGTTTGTCTGAAAGCTTTTGATCTCTCCTTCTGTTTTCAATGATAGCCTAGCTGGATATAGTATTCTTGGCTGCATGTTTTTCTCGTTTAGTGCTCTGAATATATCATGCCAGTTCTTTCTGGCCTGCTAGGTCTTTGTGGATAAGTCCACTGCCAATCTAATGTTTTTACCATTGTATGTTACAGACTTCTTTTCCTGGGCTGCTTTCAGGATTTTCTCTTTGTTACTAAGACTTGTAAATTTTACTATCAGGTGATGAGGTGTGGACCTATTTTTACTGATTTTGAGGGGCGTTCTTAGCATCTCCTGGATTTTGATGTTTGTTCCCTTTGCCATTTTAGGGAAATTCTCTACAATAATTCTCTCCAATATACCTTCTGCTCCCCTCCCTCTTTCTTCTTCTTCTGGAATCCCAATTATTCTAATGTTGTGTCGTCTTATGGTGTCACTTATCTCTCGAATTCTCTCCTCGTGTCCAGTATTTGTTTATCTCTCTTTTGCTCAGCTTCTGTATTCCCTGTTATTTGGTCTTCTGTGTCACTAATTCTTTCTTCTGCCTCATTTATCTAAGCGGTAAGAGCTTCCATTTTTTATTGCACCTCATCAATAGCTTTTTTGATTTCAATTTGGTTAGATTTTAGTTCCTTTATTTCTCCAGAAAGGGCTTTTATCTCTCTGGAGAGGGTTTCTCTTATATCGTCCATGCCTTTTTCGAGCCCGTCTAGAACCTTGAGAATCGTCATTCTGAACTCTAGATCTGTCATATTACCAATGCCCATATTGATTAGGTCCCTAGTCTTTGGTACTCCTTCTTGTTCTTCTTTTTGTGGTGAGTTTTTCTGCCTTGTCATTTTGTCCAGGTAAGAATATATAAAGGAGCAAATAAAATGTTAAAAGGGTGGCAAAGACCCCAGGGAAATGTGCTTTAACCAAATCAAAAGGGACTCCAAATGGTGGGAGGGAGAAAGGGGATAAATAAGGAAAAAAAAAAAAGGAAAAAATATTAAAAAAAGAAAACATGTATATACAAAAAATATAGTTAGATACAATGGAGGATAAAACATGACTATAATATTGAAGGTTCAAAAAAGAGAATTATTATTGTTTTTTTTGTAAGGCATTGTTAAGATAAACTAGTTTTTAAAAAAAAGTTAAAAAAGGAAAGGGCAAAAGTTAAAAAAAAATTAGCAGAAGAAAAAAATATTAACTGCAAGACTAAAGAACCATGGGGAGAATTCCTTGCTTTGCTTTCTCCTCTTCTGGAATTCTGCTGTTCTCCTTAGTAAGTGAAGTTGGTCTTGGCTGGGTTTCTTATTGATCTTCTGGGGTAGAGGCCTGTTGTAGTGATTCTCAAGTGTCTTTGCCCCAGGTGGAATTGCCCCGCCCTTACCAGGAGCCGGGCTAAGTAATCTGCTTGGGTTTGCTTTTGGGAGCTTTTGTTCCCTGAGTGCTTTCTGCCTAGTTCCGGAGGGTGTGAATGATAATGGCAGACTCCTGATCTCTGGCCCCGAGCAGCTGAGAGCTTGGGTCCAGTTCCTCAGTGAGTCCTCAGAGAAAAGCACCCATCCACCCCCATCTCCCTGGCCTTGCTCGCTCTTGGAGAAAAGCGCCTGGTCGCTTCCACTCCCTGGCCTCCAGCTGTGCTCCGAGCTCACCCAGCCTGCAACCGGTTCAAGGTAACCCTGAGCTGAGAGCTCACTCCTTGGCTTTGTAGCTGTAGCCTAATACCTGGGAGCTCTAATACCTGCGAGCTCTGTGACACTCAGACACCTCCGGTCCTTCTGTGATCCTGTGGGACCTGGGGTTACACTGACCCCACATGGGCTTCACCCTGGTTTAGCCTCTGGAGTGATGTCCCTCAGTGGAGCAGACATTTAAAAGTCCTGATTTTGTGCTCCGTTGCTCCGCTGCTTGCCGGGAGCCGGCCCCTCCCCTCATCAAGCCTTTTTAAATCAGTTTCAGAAAGCAGTGTAAGTCATGGCTTCTTAAACTTGTCCCTTAAAGTAGCTCTAATGGCAAAAGAGAATGAACTGAAACTCCCAAAGAACTAGGAAGGACTTAGTAAAATCAACCCTGGGAAGACTCAAAAAGCTATGAAGGCTAAAGTTTTATCTTAAAAATTTGTGAAATTTTGCATTCCACTTCAAAGAAATACAAATAATGCTTTTTCCCTCCCAAATTTTCACACTATAGCTAATCTGTTATTTCTCAAACACATGATTGGCAGGTTCTCTAAATCCAGGCTGAGGTGTGTAAGAAAGTTTTCATTATTACAGATTGGTGACATTTATATGATTACTCAATTCTTGTGAATCAAGTATCTGTTCACGGATAATTTTTGAGGAGAAACACTTCACACTAATTATAATAATTACCACTGTGCCACCTCAGTTACATAAGATCATCTAAGTGAGTTTATATTAAATGTCCAACTGTCTGAAAATGCAAACTAGAAATTTTAGGAGCTTTCTTTCACTCACAGGTAGAAGTAAACAGCATTACTTCTTCTTTAACAGAGGGCTCATAAACCAAGGGGAAAGCACTAAGAATGTTCTTCAGCTAAGTGTTAATAGTCTTTACTTCAAGTATATTATCATTTTCAAATTTTACTTATTGAATAACCTAGTTAGGCAGTTCATTCATTAGTTAGCAAGTGCTTAATAGACTATACAATTTTCAAAACCAAATAGCTGAGATTCTATTATGCGCAGAAACTGCTTCAAGAAATTTTTATCTCTTAATTTATTTAATCCTCACAAAAACCCTATGAAGTAGGTATTACTATTATCTTCATTTTATAGAGAAAGAAACTGAGGCACAGACAAGTTTGGTAACATGCCCAAGGCAGCAAACCCAAGCAGCAAAACAGGGCGAAGAGTAAGGCAGTCTGACTTCAGGGCAACATGGTTAACCCTCTCATATGTTTCCTCCCTGACTGCATCTGCCGTATAGCAAATTATAAATAAGATCATATCTATGGCCAGTGAATTTCTACGTGGTAAAGTTCTCTTGTAATGTACATTCCCTCATCATTTACTAATGCTAAGCCCTGTGATAGAATCTGGCCATACCAAGTAAATGCTGGCTCCCAGTCTCAGGAGAATGGAAAAAAGGTACATGAACAATTAATTACAATACAGTGTAATCTGGGTTGTTAAAAACCAGACCAGGAAAGGTTACCTGTCCTCATGGCAGTTGGCTGAAATGGCATGGCTTCACTGTCAGACTAAACTAAAGATGACAAAAACATTTCAACACCCACCAGTTTAAAATGTGACCTATGACAGGCTTCATGGTTACTTTGTGAATTGCTGATAAGCCAAATCACAAGTTATGTTATTTTTTAAATGGTATCTCGAAAAGCTAGTCATTAATAAAGAGTATTAAATACGAACAGATGATATCATTGTGGGTGTGTGCATGCATGTGTATAACACAGATACACTTGTGCTGGTGAAGATGGAGTAGGAAAGTTAATTCCTAAATTTCAAGGATACATCCAAGTATACTTGAGTAAAGAGAAATTTTAGGTAGCTTCTGTGAAAAGCAAGCTGAGATAGAAAAACTGCAACAGGGACCTTAGGCAATTTGAATGCACATCAGTAATGATCACGATAATGAAATATAATGTGTAATTCTGCCGATAATCCTGATGACAGAGAAAAATGAAGGTGCAAACAAGAATCGTTGCTGGCAATTATATCATATGATGCCAGGATCTTATCTACATGTTTATAAGGAGGTCATGCTAAAGACATACATGGAAAACACGAACACACGAAAACACGAACCTGGCTTAACTGGTCTGTAGCACAGAATTAGGGACATTTGGGAGCCTGGGTGCCTCAGTGGGTTAATAAAGCCTCTGCCTTCGGCTCAGGTCATGATCCCAGGGTCCTGGGATCAAGCCCCGCATCGGGCTTTCTGCTCAGCAAGGAGCCTGCTTCCCCCTCTTTCTATCTGCCTGCCTCTCTGCCTACTTGTGATCTCTGTCTGTCAAATAAATAAAGAAAATACTAAAAAAAAAAAAAAATTAGGGACACTTACTTTGAACAGTTTTATTAGGCAATCAGAAATAAATTGTCATAAAGAATGGTTCTATTGGTGGAGTAAATTTATGGAAAATGAAAGGAGATACTCATGGGCATAAATATTAACTTCTTGTAGAGATTAAACTGACTTTACTCATATTTATTTATTTCAGTTATTTATTTAATACTGGCTAATTTAATATCAGTTATTTTTTTTAAAGATTTTATTTATTTATTTGACAGACAGAAATTACAAATAGGCAGAGGCAGTCAGAGAGAGGAGGAAGCAGCCTCCCTGCTGAGCAGAGAGCCGGATGTGGGGCTTGATCCTAGGACCCTGAGATCATGACCTGAGCTGAAGGCAGAGGCTTTAACCCACTGAGCCACCCAGGCGCCCCTCAGTTATTTATTTAATATCAGTTATTTACTTAACTGACAAAAATTTTAACAAATGGAAATTCCATTCAATAAAAATGAAAATGTAAAACTAAAGGAAAGCCTAAATCTGGAAATTCATAACTCTAAGAGGCAAGTGATGGCCTATTAAATAATACGCTAATAGCAATGATTTGGCTTTTAAAATTACATCCTTACCTAAGGACATCTTCCAAAATAAAGGCAAAGTTCATGAATAGTTGTAGACAAAAAAATCAATCTAGATTAACATGGAATAGTTAGGGGACTACAGGAGAAGAAAACAGATGTACATCTGTGTAACATATGATACCTACATTGCTAATTTAAACATCTGATTCCAATTTTTATACAGAGTATGTATTTTTTTGTCTTGTTGAACTTTAAAAAAAAGAGAAAAAAAATGTATGCTATGGCTTAAAATTGTGTGTTTCTAGATTTTTGTATCATTACCAACATATGTTTAAAAAAAAAGGAAAGAGGACTCTATACAATATATTTTAGTTTTAAGATGCTGGTTAATGAAAATGCATTTACATTAGATTTAAAATACTCAATGATATACACTTACCATCCACTCAGATATAATAACATCCACTTTTTCTACAGGAAGGCAAACTTCTTCAATCTTTCCTTTAATTAGTGTAATAGTATCTTCAAGTTTATTTAGTCTGAAAATTATCATAATAATTAAATTAGTATGTTAGACTCAGAAAATTAATCATATTATATAATTTCTTGGTAACTGTTCAGGTTATTTTGTATGTTCTAAGTTTGATTACTCCCTGAGCACTAGAATTAATTTTTGATCACTGCATAAATGTCCACAAATGTTTTTGATTAATATGGCAATACCCTGAACCAATACTGAAAACTTCAGCCTGAAAAGAAATCTGAATTTTATCAAGAATGTATGTCAATAAAGTTACTGTTTTGTTTTGTTTTCTTTCCAAAGGGAGGGGTGGAGAGAGACATACAGAGCAGGCAACAAGAGTATATTTTGAAGGCAAGCTGTGTTTCACAGTGGAGAGAGAATTAAAAGCCAGAAACTCTTTATTTGAACTCTTGATCCTTTAGTAATTGTAAGCTAAGTGATCTTCATCAAATTATATCATAATCTTCTGAGACTGTGTGCTCATGTGTAACAGAGAATGAGGATGCCTGCCCTATCTACTTCACAGTCTATTATGAGGATCAAAGTATCTGTGAAAGCAGCACATACATCCTCTCAGCACATTATTTCCTCAAAATACTGTATGCTGCATAAAACCTAACTATCTACTACCACCTTAATTTATTTAACCTTGTCCACTGACACTCATTAGGTATTTTTATATGCTTGGTCTAAGACTAGCACGTATTTTTCACCTTCCTTTTAAAATATAAAGTAGACAACAGAGTTGAGATGATTTCAAAAAGTTAAAAGCAAGCTTCTAAGTTTCTATCTAGTTAAATAAATAAACTCTCAATCCTCAGAGGATGTACATCTGAATTACAAAGGACTTTTTCTGCTAACAAAGGAGGATGTCTTTTCCCAACTTCACTGAGGTATCATTTACATAAAATTAAGTACATTCATTTAAAGGGTAAATTTTGTTGACTTTTACAAGAGAGACATTTGAGTGATCAATATCATCATCAATATACAGAACATTTCTACCTCCTTGAATTCATTAGTACTCTTTCCCAGAAAATCCTCCTGTTCACAAGCAAACATTGATTTTCCTTCTTTCATTACATACTAGGTTTTTATTTTGTAGTTTCTTATAAATGGAATGATAACAAATGTACGTTTTTGCATGTGGTTTCTTTCAATAAGCATACTATTTAGATTCATGTATACTTTTGTGTATAGTGCATTCCTTATTGTTGCTTAGTATTCCTGTGTGGATAAAACAATTTTGTTTATCCATACATCCATGGATGGAATTTCTGCCTGCCGCTCCCTCTGACTGCACTCTCTCTTTCGCAAATAAATAAAATCTTAAAAAAAAAAAATGTTCATAGGGATAATGGTCTGTAGTTTATTTTCTTGGAATATCTGTTTGACTTTAGTATCATTGTAATAGCCTTTTAAATTATGTTGTGAAGGGTTCTGTCCACCTCTAAGAGTTTAGTATTAATTCTTCATTAAATGCTATAAGAAATTTGCTATTTGAGCTTGCAGTTTAATTTATGGGAAGGATTGTAATTACCAACTCATTTTCTTTTTTCTTCTTCCTCCTTCCTTCCTTCAGATTTTATTTATTTATTTAAGATAGAGAGAGCGAGAGATGAAGCCCAGGCAGGGGGAGAAGGAGAAGGAGGGTCCAGCTGAGCAAAGAGCCTTGATGCAAGGCTTGATCCTAGGACCCTGGGATCATGACCTGAACTGCACGTAGATGGTTAACAGACTGAGCCACCCAAGCACCCACCCACTCATTTAATTTATTAGATCTAGGTATATTCAGATTTTCTAGTTCTTCTAGAATCAATTTTGACTTTCATTTTTCAGAGTATTTTTCCATTTTACCTAAATTGCTATTATTTATTGGCATAAAGGTGTTTGTAATATTCCTTCATTATCCTTTGACTATATGATCTGTAGTGATGTTCCCCTCTTCAATCCTAATACTGATAATTTGTATCTCCTTGAAAATTCCAGTTAGAGGTTTATTAATGCTATCTTCTTTAAATATATTTTGTTATCATTAATTTTCTCTATTGTTTTGTTTGTATTGCATTGACCTCTGATCTTTACTTTCTTTCTTGGTATATTTCACTTTTCTTTCTCTACTATATCTTAAGATGGAACATTAGGATCATGGATTTTAAATACTTCTTCTTTTCTAATATAAGCATTTAAAACTAAATTTCCTCCTGAGTATGGCTTTGGCTGCATCCCACAAATTTTGATACCCTGTACTTTTAATGCAGTTCAAAATATTTTCTATAGTCTTTCTTTTGTTATTTCTTCTTTGAACCATGTGTTATTTAGAAATGTGTTATTTAACTGCCAAATATTTTGGATCTATCAGATATCTTTCTGTTATTGATTTATAATTAAATTTTAGTAAACCAAGAAGCTCAGTCTATAAGATTTAAATTTTTTTCAACTTATTGAGACTTCTTTTTATTGTCTTATATGTAATCTATTTTGATGAATGTTCCATGTGCACTTAAAAAGAATATCTTTCTGGGGTGCCTGGGTGGCTCAGTGGGTTAGGCCTCTGCCTTCAGCTTGGGTCATGATCTCAGGGTCCTGGGGGATCGAGCCCCGCATTGGGCTCTCTGGACAGTGGGGAGCCTGCTTCTTCCTCTCTCTCTCTCTCTGCCTGCTTCTCTGCCTACTTGTGATCTCTCTCTTAAAAAAAAAAAAAAAAGAATATCATTCTGCTATATTTTTTGATAAAGTGTTATGTAAGTGTCAACTAGATCTTCTATACTTCTATTCATTTTCTATCTACTTGTTCTATCAATTATTGACAGAAAAGTACTGATTATCTCCTGACATGATTATAAACTTGTCTATTTCTCCTTTAATTTGTCAGTTTTTGCTTCATGTATTCTGAAGCCTTTGTTAGATGACTACAGGTTTAGTATTATCACATATTCTTGATTATTTAATCTCTTTATCATTATGAAATACCCTCTGAACGCCTAAAGCTTTATGTTTTGCTTATATATTTATATATTCATTTCAGCTTTATAAATTATTTATGTCTTCATACCATTATCTTTCCCCATTCTTTTACTTCTAATCTATGGCATTTTTGTATTTAGACTGGATTTTTTTGAAGCTATAAAACAGATGGGTCTTATGTTTATCCAGTCTGACAATCTCGATCTTTTTATGTACTTATTTATGTATTATTTATTTATTTATCTGCCTTAAAAAAAAAAATTATGTTCAATTAGCCAACATATAGTACATCATTAGTTTCTGATGTAGAGCACTGGGTGTTACACTTAATCTGTCTTTTAATTGAATCTTTAGAACAAGGACTGTAAAATTATGGTCTTCTAGCCTGTGCCCATTTTTGTACGTTCATAGGCTTAGGCGTTGTTAAGAAGGAAGAAGCAAGCAAGAAGGAAGCAGCACAAGTGACACATAAAGTTTAAAATATTTACAATCTGGCCATTTACAAAAAGGTTTGCCAACACTTGCTTTTAGAGCACTACAGAAGGATAGCTAAGACAAAGAATATAGTGAGAAAATCTACAATAGAAAAAAATGAGGTCACAGAAAGAAAAGAAATAAAAGGAACAGGAAAAAAAAAAACCCTTGAAGAAATAAAGGATGAGGGACACCTGGGTGGCTCAATCCATTAAGTGTCTGCCTTCAGCTCAGATCATGATCCCAGGGTCCTGGGATTAAGTCCTGCATCAGGCTCCTTGCTCAGCAGGGAGCCTGCTTCTCCCTCTGCCTACAATTCCCCTTGCTTTTATTCTCACACTCTCTTGCTCTCTCTGGTAAATAAATAAATAAAATCTTAAAAAAAAAAAAAAAAAAAAAAGGATAAGCATTTTCTTGAACTGGCTAAACGCATTAAGCCATAGATGAATCCAAAGAATCTAAGACTAATTTCTTTTAAATCTATAAATTACAACTTCAATAATCAAAAACAAAGACAATAATCTCCAACAAAGACAGGTTATCTCCAATAAAAATAAGTTACTCTGACATGTGGCTTCTTAATAGCAACAACAGAGGCCAGAAAGGTAATAGAATGATAATACCAATGAACTAGAGCAGAGGTGTGCAAATTTTTTATTAAATTCCCAAATAATAAATATTTTAGACTCCCAGGCCATATGGTTTCTGCTTGCAACTACTCAAGTGCTATTGTTGGATAAAAGCAGCAATAGACAATATGTAAACAAAAGGGCATGGCTATATCCTAACTTTATTTACAAAACATGTGGCCAGTCCATGGGTGAAGTTTATGGACTTCCATACTAGAGCATTAGGACACCAATCCAGAACTGCCACACAGATAAAATATCTCCAAGATAGAAGCAGAATATATTTTTGAACAAACCAATACCATTTTGATTTTGTTTGGCTACAGCCATACGTACACAATGAAAAAAATGTTAAAGAATTTGTTCAGAAAGATGGAAAATGATCTGAGATACTGAAATATGAAGGAATAAGAACAGAGGATGGACTTATACAAAGGATCATGAACCACAGATTTTACCCAGAGTCAAGCTTTACAATTTCAGAAATACAGGCAATTTAGAGGTCCTAATTAGGGAGAAGTCTGGGACATTAAGGGCAGCTGCTTTGGTCTTTCCTTCTCTCTGTCAGGCATGTATTCTCTCACCCAGTGTAGACACGATTTCTAAGTAAGGAGCTCCTCTCCATGTTCCAGATTGTTCCCTACTACATGAGTCTCATGACTACTAATATCTTTCAAATTATTAATGAAGCTTAGTACTGGGTAATATCTCTGGGTAATCAGATTTGTGTGAGTCTACTGGAAAGTAAGTTAGCTCAGTGTGGTGCTAGTAGGAGAACTCTCATACAGATCCATGAACACAAAGGTTCGGGGCACTTTTAAACCAGGAAAAGGAAGGAACTAAAAAAATAGAAAGATTAATCCTCAGATGGTTACCTAGACATTTTTGGTATGAAATGGGAATACTCAGACTCATAGAAACTGACCATTGGCCTGGCAGGCATCAGTAGGCAGAAGGGAAGACAGTGAAAAGTTCTATTCTCTGGCTGTTATTCGCATGTCTGAGAAATACTAGTCCTTTCAGGGAGGAGAGAGAGGCAGGAGAAAAAAAACCCTGCAAGAACAATTTTTCCTCTCACTGGAAGGCCTCCTTGTGCTTATATGGCTACTTGGGGAGATGGAAGTATCCATTAGGAAAGTAATGAATTTAAGGCTATGGATTATCCCAAAGGTAGGTGGAGGACAAGGTGAGAGGACTCCTGAGTGCAGAGTGTATTGTGAAAGAAATAGGGCATTTCACAAAGACATACTAGAAAAGCTTAGTGAATCATTACTGGCATGGACAATCAGGAGGATACATCACTTATTTTACATACAACAGAGTCGAAAGGATTACTTGAGTTGATGATGGATTCCTATATTGCGGTGCACAGGTGCTTCTAGGTGGTACAACAACTAAATGCTCAGTAAGAGTTGGGCTACAGTATATCTACCCCATGAGGGTAACTGCTCTATCCCCTTCCCAAAACACAGATAGCCCTCTAAAGCAGAAGGAATGCTGTGAGTGCAAGTAAACTTCGACTGGCTTTACAAGGAACAATATAATCGAATGCTACTGACAGAGATGATGATGTGGAACTCAGTGACTCCTCATTCTTGAGCATTTTATGCAACCTTGTAATCAAGATGTAGTTTCTGATTACATTAATTACCAAGAATAGGACTCCATGATATTGCTGACATACAAAAAAGTGGGGGGGGGGGGCACAACAAAAGAAGAAAATGGAGTAAACAAAAACCAGCTCATTGAGAAGGACAGTTTAGATGGCTTTGGAAAAACAGTGTGAAAAGAGGAATTAGGTAAGTTCACGACTAAGGAGTTAGTAACAAGCTTTGTAGAGGACGGTTCATATCTTAGTAGATTCATTAGGGTCTTTACAGGCTTATTCTTAGCAGAAATTATTGCAGAAAATGTTAGAAGAAGAAGTTAAAACAGCTGACTTGTGATTCATGTATAACCTTTACTGGGGGATATTCAACCTGTGGGTAAATTTTCCATTCAAAGTGACTTAATGTCTTTCAATTATCTGGGAAGTTAGAAATTAACAATACACTTGGGTATTTTAATTTCCACTGTTTAAGTGCTTCATGTTCCTTACAGAAATACAACTGATTATTTTTAAGTTATGTCAGTCACTATACAGTATATCATTAGTTTTTGATGTAAGGAGGGCATTATTGCATGGAGCACTGGGTGTTATGTGCAAACAATGAATCATGGAACACCACATCAAATACAATTAATTTTTGTATATTAATTTCTATTCAGCATCTTGATAATTTTATTATTGGAATAATTTACTTATCATTTATTTCTGAAGGGCATATTTATAAACATACCATTAGTAAATCTGAATAGTTTTCTTTTCTCATTTTCAATTCTCGTAACTTTCTTTGTAATGCCTTGCTGTACTGGGATCTCCTTTACAGAGTTAGACAGAAATAGTGATGGCAGGTATCTCTGTCCTGTTCCTGAACTTAAAGTAAATGCTTTCAATGCCTCATCAAGACATGGGCCTTAGGGCTTATGTTTTTTTGTAGGTACTGTATCTCATGTTAGGACATTCATTTTTAGCTCTAGTTCACTAAGAACTGTAATCCATTGATATACTGCATGGATATGGGATTTTATTAAGCCATTTTTTCTGCATCTAGTGAGATGATCTCAATAGACTGTTCTGGCTGATGTTCTCATACGTAACCAACCTTACATTCCTGGGATAAACTTTACCTTTCAATATATTGCTCAATTAGTTTTCTAATATTTTGATTAAAATTTTTGCATATATGTTCATGAATGAGTAACCTGTAATTTTCTGTTCTACTGCCTTAGTAGAATTTCAGTATAAAGGTTATACTGCCCTCGTATATGGGTGCTTGATTCTTGACAAAGATGAATGACACTGCACAGTGGAGAGGAAAGAATGGTCCCTGTAATAAGTGAGACTGGGACAACTATGTCACTTAAACAGATTACAAAAAAAAAAAAAGAATAAAACTGGATCACTACTTCATCCCATATACAAAAACAATGCCCAAGAGATCACAGGCCTAAATGTAAAAAACACAACTATCAAGTATTTACACCAGAACATAGGAGAATATCTCAATAAGCTCAAAAACAGCCTTAAACAAGAATGCTGCTCTATGAAAATTGAGAATTCAGTACATCAAAAGATACTATGAAGGGAAAACGCACACAAGAACGAGAGAAGATATCTACACTATATAAAACCTAGAAATTACTAAAATTTTAAAAATATAAAGATCTCCTACAAATAAAGGAGAAGCTCCAACTCAACAAAAATCTGAGAAAAGATATCAACAGATATTTCACAGAAAAGAAAACTCAAATGGCCAGTAATCACCTAAAAAGGTGCTCAGCCTAATTAATAACCATAGAAATGCAAATTTAAATTGTAATGAGGTGCTCTAAGACCAACTGGAAAAAAATGGAAAAGATGAGACAATACCAACCAGAACCATTATGTATAAAAAGCCTGTAACAGAATTTTTCATAATAGCTCTAATCTGAAAAACCTAAAAAATGTCCGTCAAGAACAGATCAGAAAACTGTGATATAGTCATCAACTGCAGTCCTTACAATAATAACCATGAATGAACTCCAGTTACACATACCATGAATGAACACTAAAAAAAAAATGCTGAGCAAAAGAACCTAGACCAAAAGAATGCATAACATATCAATTTATTTATTTAAAAATCAAGAGTTCAGTAAACTAAACTATCTTAAATGGAAGGCGATGTCAGTGGTAGAAAGCAAACAAAGTAGTCATTACTATCAAAGTTAAGATGGTAACTCAAATAGGCAAGGGCAGCATCTGACTGAAAAAGGGCAAATGGAGGTGGTTGGGTGGTAATGTTCTATTTCTCGTTATTTATGCACATTTAATACATGTTATATTTCATGCAAAAGTTAAGAAAAAGGGATTGTTTATCATATTTGAGGTTTTTTTCAAATAAGTACTTAATAAAATTCTTTCTGATAAAATTGCCGTGGTTGCTTACTATTTACTGAAATATTTATGTGGTTCTAATAATTACAAACACTTCAAAAGAAACAAAAAATGAGCTTCCTAGAAGAGCAAAATGTTCCCATTGCCTAGAAATATCATCAGAATGCTAATGCTGAAACAAGATGTGTTCTGTAAAAGGCCATCTGCTCAGGCTGTTTATTGTCTGCTACAAGTCATAATTCTACTTGCATCAGTAATTACTTGTTCAAATATAAATATAGCAGGAAAGATTAAGATTTCAGGCAATACACAGAAAAAAAGACAAAGGCCATAAGTCCCAGTAATTCTGTATGAAACAGCTCAACACAGATATCATTCACATAGATAACCTCTTTCTTGAGACTGCTCATCTTAATCATCACCTGATTCCCCATTCATGAAAAAAACTATACATTTTGTTGACTTTTCTCAAGTATCTACTCACTAAACCTTTCTTTGGCATAAAAGCATGCCAAATGAATTTTATCTCTAGAATCACCTGCTCAGAAATTAGCTTTAATCCACAGAAATATGACAATGTAGTAAGAAGAATATTTTAAGTAAGTCTCTTAACTCCAGTGAGTACTCCAGTGAGTATTGAAACCATCTATTTTCTGAGTGAAAATTCTGTTAAGAAATAAGATGGGAAAATATTGGTCATTCTCTCATAAAGGTAGCAATTTTATTTCATGATTCGGAATATCAGCATGATTAATTATCTTATACTGGGCATATAGATTTGAAAGACACAGTCCACCCATTTAAGAACATGGTCTAAGGGAGATAGAACAGTAAGCAGCATAGGGTATCACAGGAGCTTATATAAAAAGCCCTTAAGGGAGGGACATCTGAGTTTAACCAGGAAAAGACAGAGCACCCACAAAGACATGTATGTCTTTGTGTGTAAGGGAGGGTCATATTTGTATGCACACATCTGTGTGTGTGTGTATAAAAGAGAAATGCAAATCCGAAGAACTATAAATAGCTCGATATGATTAGTGCAAGAAGAACACAGTGACAAAGTTGAGAGGTAGAGGTGATACTGAAGAGTCTAGATTTTATTTAAAGACAGTGAATTGCCATTTCAGGATTTTTTAGAACGGGAAGCATAGGATCAAATGCGTAATGTACCTCTGATGTGACATAGATTAAAGACCTGGTCTAGTCCAAAGAAAAACATGGTGTAATAGGGAGTTAAATGCAAGCAGCGTAAAGCATCAGAGAAGTTCCTGCAATGAAGACCTGTAGTCAAGTAGGTGGCATTTAAAGTTTGTGACAAAGTAATTATGGAGTTCATCTAGAAGAATATATGAGTGCTAGGGAAGGGCAGGGAGGGAATATCCTGATACAAAAACATATAAGGTTTACGTAATATTATTTTGCTTTCATTTCACTGTGGCACCCAAGCACAGATCCTTCTCTTTTGTTCCCTAAGCACACGGAAATGTCAATAAAGCAATGTAAAATACAACAATAAATTGATAAATGTGTAAAGATTTTAGGAGGTGATATCAAAGAAGCAAAGATTCTAATAATTTAGTGGAAGAAAAAACAGAATTAAATTCTATTGGTAAACTTGTCAAGAAGGCTCCAGGGCTTGGTGTACACAGCACAGATTATAGTGCAGGTGGAAGCCATTCTTCACAACACAGAGCCCTGCAGTTAAAAGGTATACAAGGTAGAAGTGACAGACACTGAAAAATCAATGACAGAAAGGGGAGGTCTCCCTCTGCTCCTCTCAGAGACAAATTACATTCTACCTACCTCTACTAAAAAATCTAGTCCTCCATTCATAAATCCAACAAAAAAATAAGGATTCCTTTTTTTTTTTTTAAGATTTTATTTATTTATTTGACAGACTGACAGAGAGAGAACACAAGCAGGGGGAGCTGTAGAGGGAGAGGGAGAAGAAGGCTCCCCCCCACCCAAGGAAGCTTGACGTGGAGTTGGATCCCAGGACACTCGGATCATGACCTAAGCTGAAGGCAGACTGAGCCACCCAGGTGCCCCCCAAAACAAGGATTCTTAACCATTTGAGACCAATGGTAGATGTAAGTACATCCCATGAAAAATAAATACACGACCAGGCAGGTCATTCCAAATACAGGCCCCTGCCATGGAGTCAGAGTAAGGCGTGTGTATTCCTTGAATACAATGAACTGCCTCCCTCCCAAATTATCATTTGTGTTTACAGGTGTGTAGCTGTGGAATTACGAACACTGAGAACATTTATTGTTTAAAATTAGCAATAATTCAGCTTCTACTATAATGAAAAAAAAAAATGATGAAAAGAATCATCTAGATTCAGGCACAGAAAATGGGCTTTCAGGTTTGATGTTGATTTACCTTTGAATGTTTGATGTCCCAGGTCTTAAAAATTTATTAATTTATAAATTCATTCATTAAATAAATATTTAAATCGAATACCTACCATGTGCCACACACATCACTTTTCCTGGTGGCAAAAAAAAAAAAAAAAAAAAAAAAGAGAGAGAAAAATCCCTGCCTAAACTTGAGGAACTGAAATTCTGGAAAAACTTGCATTTCTATATATTTCATCTCCTGACCTAAAGCCTTTTTTAAAAAGCCTTAGCAAGCGGCACCTGGGTGGCTCAGTGATTAAGGCCTCTCTGCCTTCCGCTCAGGTCATGATCCTGAGGTCCTGGGGGATCGGGATCCTAGGATCAAGCCCTGCATCGGGCTCTCTGCTCAGCAGGGAGCCTGCATCCCTTCCTCTCTCTCTGCCTGCCTCTCTGCCTACTTGTGATCTGTCAGATAAATAAATAAAAATCTTTAATAAATAAATAAATAAATAGCCTTACCAAAATGCTGATAGTGATCTCTCATACTAGGATCACAGAAAATCTTTATCCTCTCTACGTCTTCCCAACACAAAACACATCCTTTCCCCCTACTTTTTTACTTAAAGGGGATGAGAACTGAGTAGGGAAATCAGTCCCACTGCCCTGGAGAGAATGGCTGACAGCTGCTGGAAGCAAAGGCAAAGTACAAATAACCAAACCGGTTACGTGCAGCTGTCTGAACTTAGGTGAGAAATGTAAGAATTTGAATTCTGGATTCAAGACATGTCAATGATAGATGAGGGATGGATCTGAGAAAACAGTAAGGGTTCTCAGTTAACAGGATTCTCCCCAACAGGAATGTTGGCAAAAAAAAGAAGCAAAGGTCAAGTATGAATCCCAGGTTTTCAATTTTTACCCATGAGAAAAGCACCAATGCAGATCTATTCTCTCAGATCTTATCTCTGGAACCAGGGCAATAATTCCTGACCGGACTCTACAGAACTCCTGAACACTCACATAGTTGGAGGGTAATGATGCTCTTCTATATGCCCCAAGCCATGGACCAGCCTGATAGCATGTTTAAAGCAAACATGAATATTCCTGATGTGTACGTGGGGTCTGACATACATTTACACCATGGTGGTGGGGGGGAGGTCACAGAGTAGGCACCTATATGACCAGCTCTCTTTGAGAACTAGGGACTCTAAGACTCAAGCAAACTTCCTCAAGAAGAGACATCTCACATGTGCCTCTGAGGTTTGCAGCTAGAGAGAAATGTACATTTTGCGTGACTCTTGCAAAGAAAGGATTACTTGGGAGCCTCTACATGACCTCTTTACTGAAGGGTATCTTTTTCTTGCTGTCCCTGAACTATGTCTTTTGCTATGTAATAAATCTTAACTGTGAATACAACTCTATATTGAATGTAAGGAGTTTTCCCAGTGAACCACTGGACTAGAGGGCAGTCATGAGACATTCAAAACA
Source organism: Mustela nigripes (assembly GCF_022355385.1). Classification (NCBI taxonomy): domain Eukaryota; kingdom Metazoa; phylum Chordata; class Mammalia; order Carnivora; family Mustelidae; genus Mustela; species Mustela nigripes. Next base: position 31,882,547 of record NC_081557.1, read on the forward strand.
GGATCAATGAGGGGACAGGAAATTAAGAATTTGGTGGGGTGGGAGAAGAAATGAATTTAGTTTTCTTGTACAGTGTCTCGGTCACCTTCATTACCTTCATTAGAATTCTACGGTTTTTGAGCAGCAAATGTTTTTTGCCATTTTAACTTCATTAGCAGTTCAAAATTCTCTGCAACTTTAACACACTTTTCTGTGTTATTTCCATTAAATTAGGAACAAAATTTGAAGGAACATCCTTACTTCAAGAATTTATCCTGGTATATTTTGTGATCTTGTTCCAAACCTGATATAGGGGTCATCACTATCTTTAAAATCATTATGTTAATTCTTCTCAAAGAACTTTACCAAGCATCTGCCATGAATCAGACACTTTGCTAGGTGTTCAGAATAAAATGATTAAGAAAATATAGCTCCTGTCCGAGAATCCAGAGGACACCTAAATAAACATGACAACAGATCAAATATTCTCTAGGCTTTTCTTAATGTTTCATTTCTAACAGTATTCTAGATACAGGCAATATAAAAGATTGCATCTTGAATGTCATGGTGAGACTGAAAGCATTGCACCGTGGCTGTATGATAGATCAACCTTCTCCTGGAAGCTCCTGTGCAACAACATGCAGAACTCTGAATAATGAGCTATTCCATGGCTGAGTCAATGAGAAGCCAAAGGCAGCCTGAGTTACAGCAAAAATTTTACCAGATGCTACCCCTGCTTCCTGAGGGTGAACACAGTATACAATTGTCTGGCAATTCCATAGCTTTGCTGTCCTTAGGTAAGTTTATGTTTCTAAAATGATCATTCACTGTGGAGTTCAAAGTACAACAGCATGAATAAGAAACAATTTTTCATCCTTCCATATTTCACTTGGGAGTTCTATTTGGCCCTGCTAATACAACATCTTTGAAAAACCTATATTCTACTTTATATCATGTCTGCAACCTCAAAACTGCAAGCCTGACCTTCATCTTAAGCCCAAATATACATTTATGTGTAATATACATTATAAGCCCTAATATACATGTCAGTTTACATTAAAGTCATTATTTATTTCATTCTAAACACATTTCTTTAGAAATATTAGATCTTTTTTAAATAAAGGGATACAAATTATTTTATCACATTCTGAATGTAATTCAAGGACTGTATACTAAATATATTTAAAAATAACGAAAAATGCATTTTAAAAGTGTCCCTCTTAGAATTTAAAGTACTTTTTTTTCCCCCCCAAAGACTCCATCTATCTATTTGACAGACAGAGATCACAGATCACAAGCAGGCAGAGAGGCAGGCAGAGAGAGAGAGGGAAGCAGGCTCCCTGCTGAGCAGAGAATCCGATGTGGGCTCAATCCCCTGGGATCATGACTTGAGCCGAAGGCAAAGGCTTCAACTCAATCCACTGAGCCACCCAGGCGCCCCTTTAAGTGCTTTTTTGCAGATATCAGCTTACAGAGTTCTTTTTTTTTTTTTTTTTTAAGATTTTATTTATTTATTTGATGGACAGACATCACAAGTCGGTAGAGAGGCAGGCAGAGAGAGAGAGGAGGAAGCAGGCTCCCTGTAGAGCAGAGAGCCCAATGCAGGGCTCAGCTTACAGAGTTCTATAGAAATTCTACTGTGTACAGATCGCTGATGTAACAGCCTCAGAAGAGCAAAGACTCAGAGCGTGCTAACTGGAAGAATTGTTTTCACTGACTGTGATAATTCTGGAAAGCTCCAATATACAATAATAGACAATTATAAGAGAAGTTGAGAGGGGGCACCTGGGTGGCTCTGTCAGTTGAGCGTCTGACTCTTGGCTTGGCTCAGGTCATGAAATCCAGCCCCATGTCAGCCTCTATGCTCAGCATGCAGTCTGCTTGAAAATCTTTCTCACTATCCCTCTGTCTCTCCCACACACCATGGATGCAGGAGCTCTCTCTCTACAGAAGAAGAAGAAAAAGAATGAGAAAGAGGAGGAGGAAATAATCTTGGCGGGGTGGGGAGAAGTTGGGACTAGATTTCAAGGGAAGAGAGTGAATACAGGATGAAACTGGCCAAAACTTGAAGTTTAATGGTTTAAGAGAGTAGAGACTGAACAATTGGGGGCGGAAAAAAAAAGGCATAAAAGAGAGTCATCATATTTTGAGGGGATAGCTACAATAAATGATACTTTAGAAACATAAACAACAAAATATAAAATATTACTTGTGGCACTGGTGCCAAGCTAAACATACCACTACTACTACTAATTAATAATATTACATTTACTGCTAAAATTTAGTAAGCAGTTACATGTCAGCCATTTTGTAAACCACAATGAATGGATTCAATCCTTATAACAATGTAACCACCATCAACCTCACTTTATAAAGGAAGAAACCGGAGATTAAAGAAGTAATTTGATAATTACTATGTAGCTAATTAATCAGAAAGCCAAAACCAGAAATCAAGTCATGTGTTTCCAGATGCTGAGAGAAATATGATAGACTGCCTCCTCATCTGGGAGAACAAATAGCCAGTAAGCTGTGGGAGTATTAACAGTAAACTGTCTCCTGCATACCTTTTTAGGGAGACATTCACAAATAGAAAAATAGAAGTTCTTTTATCCAACAGTGTAAGTTTCAAATTTTCAAATGGAAGACAAGGGAGAGATGCTTATAGAAACTATGGATGTAACTATCTTTTTCACAAAATAAAACAGGCAAAGGACAAAATCTCTTCAGAAACAGTATAATGTTGGTTTAGCCAAAACAAAATTTATCTAAAGCAAAAAGGGCTGATTTTCAAATTCTATGGGTTCTAAGTAAAGCAAATTATTGCATACAACTAACACAAGCCCTGCAAATAGTTAAATGGAGATACAGCCCAGTAAATCAACTGTGAGGATGAGGGAGTAAGGCTGCCCGGGATCTAATCCTGGCTCCACTACAAATAAGGAGACTTACTCAATCTCTGCCACAATTTCTTCATCTCTATAATAAGGATAATCATATACTGTAATTATATCTACCTCAAATAAGATTCAACAGAGAGTAATAAGGTTAGCAATTTTTATTATTAAAATGAAGTACCTAAAACCGAGTGCTAAGTCATTTCCAATAAATGACCTTATGCAAAATTTCCATACACTGCAGCACTACATTTTATATACAATGAATATGAATATAATCATTGTATATAGATATTTCTAAAAAGTCACTAGGCATTCTATGTGAAGCAAAAATAAAACAATATAAAATAAGAGGGCTGTTACTGCCATCCTTTTCCTTTTCTTCCATAAAGGAATTAAAATGAGGGCACTTTGTAGAAACCAAAAGTGAAAATTAACATGTAAATGTACATGGTCTTTTATAAGATTAGAGCTTCAAGTAGAAATATCTTACCATAATCTTCCTACCAACAATGTATTTTTTTTTTTTTTTTGACAGACAGAGATCACAGGTAGGCAGAGAGGCAGGCAGAGAGAGAGAGGAGGAAGCAGGCTCCCTGCGGAGCAGAGAGCCCAATGTGGGGCTCGATCCCAGGACCCTGGGATCATGACCTGAGCCGAAGGCAGAGGCTTTAACCCACTGAGCCACCCAGACGCCCCACCAACAATATATTTTTGATAATTGTTCTAAAACAATCTCTTCTTGAGAACACTGGTTCTCATATTTGTTTGGATGGCAATGCACAAGCAAGTGAGGGTGTTCTTTATGGAAACCCCAAAATGATAATGATGTCCTTACTGGCATACCAGATTACAGAGTTGCCTATATACATGCAACATATATGCCATTTTCTCCAGTATGAAAAGAATAAGCACAAACCCAGAACTATGAAAAATCTAACCAAGACCAATGTAATTTTTCATTAACATCAATTTGGTACTTGTTAATAATAATAGTAGCTGACTTTTCAGTACCTATTATGGGCCAAGCAACATGCCAAAGAGTTATATGCGTATCTTACTTATAACTTACCTTGCTCATAATCGTGAGGTATTCATTATTATTTTGACAGTGAAACAGCAGGTGACGAAGAGGTTAGATAAAATTTAAGTTCAAATAGCTGGTAAGCAGGAGTGAGGATTCAAACCAATCCTGACTCAAACCTTGCACTCTGAACCACGACACTAAACTCTACATGATACAATAACATCTACAAGTTTAAATATCTTACATAATTACATTCAAATTTAATACTAATAAGGAAGAATTAATATTAATCAATTTTAAGAAAACAGAACATGAAGTATCAATGGGAGGACCATTGAAGAACTGCTGTTGGGGATGTAATGTATGCAGGTAATTATAGTTAATGATATTGTATTTAAACACTTAAAAGTTTATACACTTGAAAGTTCCTAAGAAAGTAGATCTTAAATGTTTTCAACACAAAAAGAAATGGTAGTAACATGATGCAATGGAGGTGTTAGGTAATGTTAACGGTAGCATACACAAAGGTATGGAAGCAATACATTGTATATCTTCAACTTACACAATGTTTTATGTCAATTTTATCTCAATAAAGCAGGGGGAGCCACGGGGGAGAGAATTGCTGAGAAGCTCCTATTAGTTATTTACTCTGAAAATTACTCCTAAGTTCCAAGTATAAGGTGCTTTGTTAAGAACACAGCTGAAGAAATCTAGTTCTCTAAGCCATAGTTCAAATAAAGTCCATCTTACTATGACATAAGCCAATTGTAAAGTCAATCCTTGATCAATTAACCTAACTCCTCAAAGAGAGGAGATATTCTAGAGAATAAAATTAAGTTTTAGGAGATACTCTAAATCACCTCTGCTTTGTTTGTAATCATTTCGGAATTCACTTATTTTAATTTGAAGGAGGCACAAATGTTAGTGTTGCAAAAAAGAAAAAATATAACCCTTAGTCTTTAGTCTGATTGCTATTTGCTGAATATGAAACGAATATTCAGTTTTGTTGAGTCCTCTGACAATATTATCTTTTATGTCAACGATTTCTAATTTTGTTATTATTATAAGTAGCATATTTATACCCATAATTGGAAAGATAAGAAATTGTATAAAAATAATTGTCATCAGTGAGAACTGTGTAATGACTGTTCATACCTCAAACATGCTTAGTTCAATCTAACCTAAAATCTTATTATTCTGGAATGAATTTTTACTAAAAGACACATGTCTTGAGTCTGCTTCAGATAGCTATTAAAGACAAGAGGATTAGTCATCATATTTAAAAATAATCTTAAATCAAGCCTTAAAATACATCTACCTTATGATATCCATTGCCTGGTAAAGTATTTCAGACTGATCAACTCCAAAAACTTTCTTTGCCCCAGCTTTAGCTGCAAACATAGAGAGAATTCCAGTTCCACAACCAACATCCAAAACCACCTGGTATAATAAAAAAACAGATGTTATTGAGAAGGTCTAGTATTTTAAGTTTTATTTATATATATGACATTACTGGGAAGGAACAGACCACAAAATTTAAAATTTTACAAATCAATGATAGTAATAATTTCTATTAAAAAAAAAAAAAAAACCTGGGGACGCCTGGGTGGCTCAGTTGGTTAAGCAGCTGCCTTCGGCTCAGGTCATGATCCCAGCATCCTGGGATCGAGTCCCACATCGGGCTCCTAGCTCAGCGGGGAGCCTGCTTCTCCCTCTGCCTCTGCCTGCCATTCTGTCTGCCTGTGCTCGCTCTCTCCCCCCCCCCTCTCTCTGATAAAAAAATAAAAAAAAAAAAAAAAAAAAAGTTAAAAAAAAAAAAACCCTGAAGATATTACAATATTTTGGGGGGAGGAGGATATTAGCTCTGTGCCTAACATGGGCTTGAACTCATGATCCCAAGATTGAGTCTTGTGCTCTACTGCTTCAGCCAACCAAGCACCCTGGTTGTTTTACATTCTCAACAGCATATCTGGCTATATTCTGCTACAATCAGATGAAACAATGTAAATTAAGAGATGTTTTATATTAAATACGTAATTTGTATAGACTTCATAGGGAAGTATTCTGTTTATAATTCCCCTACTGTATGTATGTATGCTCTAATTTAGGTTTAGTAGTTCTAAATTCTAGCCTAAATAAACTTTCTCAAGTTTGAAAGGCAGGAATTAACTTAAGCAGGATAAGAGCCTGATCCAATACAATTAACAAACGCTTATAAAGGAATCCTAGATGTAGAATATTGTCATATCCCCTCCAGATCCAAAATTAAATACTCAACTCATTTAAATAATACAGGTACATTAAAAATACATTGGCTTCTAGAATTCAGAACTTCAAAATATAAGTTTTAAAAATGATCCTCAGGGCTCCTGGGTGGTTCAGTCAGTTAAGTGTCTGCCTTCGGCTCAGGTCATGATCCCAGGGTCCTGGGACTGAGCCCCAAATCAGGCTCCCTGCCCAGTGGGGAGCCTGCTTCTCCCTCTCCTCCCTGCTTGTGCTTTCTCTCACTATCTCTGTCTATCTCTCTCTCTCAAATAAATAAAATCTTTAATAAGTAAAAAAAATAAAAATAAAAATGATACTCATTATCATTAGTGAAGGTAATAAGAATCAAAGTTTAAGATGATACTGGAGGGGCACTATGGGCGGCTCAGTGGATTAAGCCTCTGCCTTTGGCCCAAGTCATGATCTCAGGGTTCCCGGGATCGAGCCCCACACGGGGCTCTCTGCTCAGTGGGGAGCCTGCTTCCCCGCCTACTCGTGATCTCTGTCAAATAAATAAATAAAATAAATCTTTTTTTAAAAAAATGATGATACTGGAGACAGGTAAAAAGCAATTATTTCTAAATCAAGAATTGCATGTTATTTTCAGGATTGTATAGTGAAACCTGCAAAAACAAAAACAGGGCACCTGGGTGGCTCAGTGGGTTAAGCTTCTGTCTTTGGCTCAGGTCATGATCTCAGGGTCCTGGGATTGAGTCCCACATCGGGCTCTCTGCTTGGCAGGAGCCTGCTTCCTCCTCTCTCTCTCTCTGCCTGCCTCTCTGCCTACTTGTGATCTCTCTCTGTCAAATAAATAAATAAAATCTTTAAAAAAACCTAAAAAACAAAAACAAATTGCTGAGGACACACATAAGGCAAAGTACTCAGAGGTATACTACTCTGTGAAATTACTGAAAACTGTAGGGCCTTAAGTCTTTCATTATTGATGGTCTAAATCCTATGTACTTATCCCAAAATATGAAATGATTTCAGTATTCTGTAAATATTAGTGCAGTTAAGAGCAGGCATTGATCACAGTAATGGGATACGGCCACAAACAAGACCAAGCCCGTCTTAAGGAAGGGGAGATTCTCTTGTGGAGAAGACCAATGAATGAACAAATATAAAATAATGTCAGGTGGTAGTATTACAAAGAAATTCAAGCACCAGAGTAGAGGTTAGAGCAGGGAAGAGGGGACACATCTTTTTTGAAATTTAAATAGGTCTGTGAATATGTTTCCCCACATGTGAGCACAGAACTGAAGGCAATAAAGGAGTATACTATGCAGAGTATCTGGAGAAGTGTCTTCTGGCCACGGAGGATATCAAAGGCAAGGCATGAAGTACCAGGCAAAGCCAGACCAATGGCTAAGCTGGGTGAGAAAAGGTGGAGGTGAGGTCAGAGGTTAAGAAGGCCATATCACACAGAACTTTTGAATTTTATTCTGACTAATGGGAAGTTACTGTAAGAAAAACAGAACAAGAATTAAAATTTTTTTAAACTGTTCAAGAATTATTTTATTCTTCAGCTAGGTAATATAGTCAAATAGTTTAAATATAAAAGCTGTATTTCTTAGTTATCCTTCAAGAGACTTTCTATGCAAATGCACATTTTTTTTCCTTCCCCTTCTGCCCTCGCTCCGTACTGCTTTTTGTATTTAACAATGTAATGTAGAGATCTTTCTGTATCAATTTACAGAACTTCTTTCTCTCATACAGTCATATAGGATTCCGTATTATGGCTGCACCATAATCTACGGACCTAGTTCTCTACTGATGGACATTTAGATAGTTTCTGAAATTTTACTAAGATAATCAAAGGTATAAATAACCTTATAACCAACTGCATTCACACATGAGTAAATCTATCAGAGAGAATATACATATTTGTAATCATGGCAGACATAATCAAATAAATTTTCTTCCTTGGGCCAATCTAACCAGCAATGTTTAAGTGCTGATGTCCTTACAGGTGAGAATAGCCTATGGAACATACAGTCACACTTTTGGCTATTTGCCAATCTTGCAAGTACAAAATAATAATATACTGGTCTAGTTAAAACATGTATTTCCATTATCATGAAATTTAGCATCATTCCTTACATTGTAGAGCCATATGTAGTTCTTTGTTTAGAAACTATTTACTTATATACCCCTCCTCTATTTTTCCAGTTAAGTTTTTTCTTATCAAATTTCTAATCAAAACTTTCTTTGCAAATCTTGTCAAACAACAATTCTTTGTAAGTTAAGGAAATTAAACCTCCATAATAAAACCTGGAATGTTTCTCTCAGCATATATTTTTTTAAGGAACTCTTGTTTTAGTAGCTATGAGAGATTATATTTTTAAAGTTTTTTTTAAAATATATTCATTCTGAGGGAGAAAGAGAGCATGAATAGAAGGAGGGGCAGAGGGAGAGGGAGAAGCAGACTCTATGTTGAGCATGGAGTCTGATGCGGGGCTTGATCCCAGGACCCCCAGATCATGACCTGAGCTGAAGGCAGACAGTTAATTGATGGAGCCACCCAGGTACCCCACATTAGCATATATTTTTGTCTTTTGATTCACTCACAGTGACTTTTGTTATGTAGAAATTCTTTACTTACAGTAAAACTCACCAATCATGTCTTTTATGGCTTCCTTCTGGATTTTCCTAATTAGACTGACCCTCCCCATCTTCCCTATTTCATCCTCATACATTTCCTTCTGGTATATTTATGGTTTCATTAATATACTCTGTTTTTATCATAGTTTATATTAAGAGGTATGGTTTCAACCTTACTTCTGTTCAGATGGCTAACCAACTGTTCCAACATGCTATTAAACAGTCTGTTTCCCTTACTAATTTGATATGTGACTGTTAAGATCTGCTGAATTATCTGTGTCCTTCCAAAATTTATATGTTGAAATCCTAACCAAAAGTGATGGTATTAGAAACAAGGGTCTTTGGGAGGTAGTTAGGTCATAAGGGCAAAGCTCTCACGAATGTAATTAGTACCCTTATAAAAGAGGCCCCAGGACAGATTCCTCTCCGGAGGAAGAAGGCATTTTATGAACCACAAAGCAGGCCTTCACCAGAATTAGCCAGTGCCATGATCTTGGACTTCCCAGCCTCTGTAACTGATAAATTTCTGTTGTTACAAGCCATTAATAAGTTCATGGTATTTTTGTTCCAGCAACCTGAATGGGACCCTGGAGCATTAAGTAAAAACTATGTATATATTTTGGATTTCTATTCTGCTCCATTAGTTTATATAATCATGTGCCAGTAACTATACTGATTACAGAAGCTTTACAGAATGTTTTAGTACTTAGTAAGGCTGGTCCACTCTCTGGGCCACCCTCACTACAAAATTTTTTTCACAGTGTTTCTGGAAAATTTTGTATATTTATTTTTTTCATAAGAACAAGAGAATAAACTTGTCTAGGCTTTAAAAAAAAAACTTAGTATTTTTATGGGGATTGGGCTAAAAATTCTAAGTTAATTTAGAGAAAATGGACAATTTGAGTTTTCCTACTCAGGAAAACAGGCTTTCAGTTTGTTTAAATTAACTATCATGTTCTTCAGATTTAAAAGTTTTTTTCATTTTAGCCCTGCACATTATTTAAGTTTGTTCGTATGTATTTTATCTTCTGTACTGTTTACTGTTATGAATGGAGTACTTCATTCCACTATATTTTGAAAACATAACTTACTAGAACAGACTCCAAAAGAGAGAAAATCTAAACAGCTTGATTTTCACTGAAGCAATAAAGTTATCAAAAGTTTACTATTCTGTGACTCCTACCTTGTGCCCCTCAAAGAAGGACAAGGCCCGGATGCTTTCATCCGGAGAGAATCTGTACCCCGTCTGAGTTGAGTCACCACATTTTAACTTAGCTACTTTAACAAAAAAAAGTTAAGGATTTAAAGATGGAAACTACATGTCATTGCAAACAAAACTGAAACATTTTCTTAAGTTACAAATATAATGTGTTAACCATAACAGCAAGAAAATACTATAATAGGTAGCATATATGCTTACAGTACATTAGTTTGAAATATATGACATAAAATAAAAATGGAAAAATATGTAACACAATTGTTAAGTGCTAAGTTCCTAGAAACTTTCACTGAAATAAAGTATCTGCAAAATTTCAAAATTAAAAATAAAATGTCAGTGTGGAATTTAGAAGTTTGATACTGTAGTATTTGGTAATGGTGACTGGGAATATCAACAGTCACACACTGTTTATGGAAAGACAGGCTGGCAGCACTAATACCATCTAAGGTATAAATAATCTTTTTTGACTCAGGAAGTCTACTGCTAGGAATTTATCTTATTATTGTACTCCTACATATATTAAAAACAAATTTAAGTATTTTATATTTTTAAATGAATTGTTTCTAGTATTAAAAATTAAAACTTATGGACATTCTTACATTGGACATATGAGCCAATGTTAGTAAGGAATCATCTCTAAGGAAAGTTGCTGAATAAAGAAAGCTTAGTATAAGGATATATATTATACACTCCAATTAAAGTATGTGTTTGTAACACTATATACACACACATAATTTATATGCACATGCATACGTGTGTGTGTGTGTCTTAATGCTCATTTTGCAAATGAGGAACACGAGAAAGTTTCAGAGAGAAAGAGAAGGGTACAGGTCAGGATCATAAAGTGGATAATTTGCAAAGCTAACATGCAAACATAGTTCAATCTGCTTCTAAAGCTATATTTTTAAAAATATTTTTAATTATATATTAATTACTTATTACACCTAGCTCAAAATTAGGTAATAAACTAAAAATATAATCAAAGGAAAGTAAAAATGATGACAGAATAAACTAACACTATTTTATAAAATGTTGAAGGAATTTGATTCCTTTTTCTGAAGAAAAAAAAGGAGAAGAAAAAAAGTGAATAAATTTAACTATAGATAATAATCAAAAGCATAGTGAAGGCACTTAACTGTGAATTTCTTCAATGGATTACAAATAGAAATTATGAGTGCATGATAACACGATTAAATGCCACCCAAAGTTAAATTAAATCTGAGAAACCATATGGCCTCCACAGGAGGTTTGTGAATTCAAACAATAATAAGAAAGGAATAGGGGAAAGAAGACAAGAAGGGGGGTTGATGGGCGCCTGGGTGGCTCAGTGGGTTAAGCCGCTGCCTTCGGCTCAGGTCATGATCTCAGGGTCCTGGGATCGAGTCCCGCATCGGGCTCTCTGCTCAGCAGGGAGCCTGCTTCCTCCTCTCTCTGCCTGCCTCTCTGCTTACTTGTAATTTCTCTCAAATAAATAAATAAAATCTTTAAAAAAAAAAAAAAAAAAAAAAAAAAAAAAAAAAAAGAAGGGGGGTTGAGAAAGAGAAGCAAAGAAGAAACGCATTTGTAATTATAAGCACCTTTTTGAAAAATAAATCTCTACTATGCACTACATAATATGATATAGAAGCTAGGGTTGTATAAAGTTTGTCTACATAATACAAATAAAAGCAAACAAAAACAATGTTAATAAAACTTAGGAAAACAAGTTATTTCATACATTTAAACAAGAATTAGATTTAATTTTATGAACATATTCTATCATGGCACACAAAAATCATATGACTAAATATGAAAAATAATGTCAATTAAAATATAACTAATGCATCCCACTCTAATTATTCATTCTATCCTAAAATAATGGTGTTTCAAGTGCAGTGGCATAGGCTTAAGGGCACCAAACTAGGAGTAAAAACCCTCAGGTTTGTTTTTATTTTAGCTGCCTGTTTTAGGGCAGGTCAATTAACCTACTGGTCTCGAATATCTACATGTGCAAAATGAGATAAACACTTGCCCTGCCTAGTTATAGGCATATTGTACAGTGACAATGACACAACATGTTTGAAAGCAATATATAAATTATCAAATGCTACTTAAATATATGATAGTAAATTTTCTAAATCTGTAGCCACAGTATAATAAAGAAAAGTATCCCACATCACTTAAAAATATGAAAGCTCTATATTATTTAATATTGTTAATTACAGAAATTAAACCATGAAAGTGTTCTAAGGAGTTAAAAATTGATAGGTATAATATTTTACATTGCAGTATGCTTTTGAGAAGCCATAAATGCCAAGCAAAACTAATTACACATTGATTAACTTAAATGAAAACATTTTAGAGAAACTGCTATGGAAAAACAGTCCCGAATTATTAATAAGCTGTTTTCTGACTTTGGCAGATTTAACATCTTCAGTAGGAGCAGTAAGTAAAACACAAAATAACTGAAACATTATCTATTTTCCATGGGCATATAATTTGTCTGAAAACGTGTAACAAATATATATAACATTTCTATAATACCATTAAAATAAAAAACGAGATGCAGAAGTGACTGTGTATGTCTATGAATCCACTAAGATGCATTCCATACATGTAGAAATATTCAGAATTACTTAATTTCTCAGTAAATAATCTTCTAATTACAAATATTTATGCCTTTCCAGTAGAGTCTTGGAAATTTACTGGAAAAGATGCTTTTAACTTAACTTTCACTTAACAAATTCTTACAGTATTTATATCAAAAAGTAATATGAAAAGATGGCTCAAAAACAGTGCTTTTGCAATTAAAAAAAAATCATAATATCTCAAACCAGAAGGGGTTAAAATGATTTCATTTTACAGATAAGGCCCAAAGAAATCCACCCACTTCTCTAAAATTATTATTTATTTGGTTCCTGAGAAGGTAGGCAGGACTAATGATGCCCAGACCAGTACATGCTTAATTTCTCTACAACATATTAATGAAAAAAATAAAATAAAAATCTGGGCACAGTCTACCTACAAATATAAAGCAAAATTTTTAATAGTAACACATTTGCTTCATGGGAAACAAATGGTTTTTAGGACATATTAAATAAATTGTTCTAGCACTTGGGTATAAATATAAAAACTATAAAAAAATTCTTAGTCTTGGGACGCCTGGGTGGCTCAGTTGGTTAAGCAGCTGCCTTTGGCTCAGGTCATGATCCCAGCGTCCTGGGATCGAGTCCCGCATCGGGCTCTTTGCTCGACCGGGAGCCTGCTTCTCCCTCTGCCTCTGTCTGCCATTCTGTCTGCCTGTGCTTGCTCTCTCGCCCACTCGCTCTGATAAATAAATAAAATCTTAAAATAAATAAATAAATAAATAAATTTTAAAAAGAAAAAAATTCTTAGTCTCTGCTGTAATAACATGTAAAAAGCACACAAAAAAGCTAAGCACAAAGAACTGATAAAAACCAAGATTTTGAAAATGAAATCACCTATTTGTGTATACAGGGGATCAGTAAATACAAAGAAACACATACTGTCATAAACCTTTCATAAACCTTTCAGAGAACCATATAAATTCCAACTGTCTAACTCAGTTAAGTCACAAGTAAAACACAGCTCTTGGAAAACAGATAAGGAAAATGAAAAGCCAATCTGTATTATTATCCAAACAAAATGCAAATCAGGAAAAGGATTTTTTAAAATATAAAGATTGCTAGCCACTGCTGCAATATCACGTAAAGCTTATAAAATAACCTTTGAGATCTATCTTTTAAAATGAAGGTGAAAGGGGAATTATAAAAACCTGGTGTGTTATCAATATACATGTTCCTGAAGTGCAAAGGGTGGGGGAAAATTCCCAAACAAAGTATATACGCAACAGAAATGATAATATTTTTTACTAAATTAGTGGACTAATTTTCATAAAAAAGAACAAACAGAAAATCTGAAGTTTTAGGTAAACATGCCAACATAGAAAAGGAGGAAAGGAGGAAGTGAAGAAAAAATGAAAACAATTCATAAGGGAGGAAATACAAATAACAAAAATTTCAAACACACACACACACACACACACTAAGTGTGAAATTCCATCTTTGAAAAAACCTGAAATGGTATTAAGACTAAATATAAAACACAAAGTGTCTTATAAAGGAGTAGATGAGGTCTTAAAAGAAAGAACATAAGTTCTACCTTACAATATTTTACCCTACTTATAACTTCTTAAAATTATTAATTTTTAACTAATTAACACATACTAATCACTAAAAGTATGCTTTGGTACAGGGCTTATCTGATAGATTTGAAATTCACAGGAATCACAGTACATCAACAATATGGTTTAAGCAAAATAATCTGGGTAAGTAAAGTTTACCTAAACCATGTCACTGTAATTAATGAATTTCAATTTAAAAAAAAATCTGTAGACTGAATGACAGCACCAATCAGCATTTCTGCTATCAGGATTCTGCACCACAGAGAAGCGTCATAAAAGTCTCCCATGAAATAAAGCCAGAGTACACTAAATCAACTGCTAACACAATGAGACCCAAATGAGGACTTCTATCACCCAAGAGCCTTGCGAAAGGTACAATTCTGTAGCCAATGCTACTCACCTTGTCTTTGAAGATATGTGGATTTTGATATATAAAATCTCGGTAACTTTCTGTTCGTACTTTGTCCTAGAGTGGAGAAAGAAAAACATTCTGTTTATAAGATAGACTGAAAATATAAAATTTCTAGGAAGATATTTGTTATTTTATCACACATTGCTAGTTTGCTTGGAAAGCTAAGCTTAATTTCTTTGTCCTAAAAGAAAACAATAAAAAATAAAAATGCCAACAACACACAAAGAAAATTACTTAAAGTTGGATAAGGTCTAAATTCTTAAAGATGTACACATTTTTGTCTTGATAAGTGTTATCATTTCAAGACTTCAACTGATAATTAAAGCTAACAGAAGCTGAACATGATGTTCCGCTCCATCAAATAGAGCCTGGAGTCTAGAGCCTGACAATGTATAGTAAAGGGAGTCTACTAGGATTAATGTTAAAATGCTATGTTAAAATATGGGAGAAAAAGAGCCAAAACAGATAGATGTTAAAAGTTGTGGTTACATATAAAAAATGAAGCCACACAGAGTGTGCTTTTTCTAAGAAAGTCACTGATCAGCACATATCTGATTTATAATCCTGTTTTGTTTCTAGAAATGTCTGTAGTAGGAAATGATGCTTAAAAGCCTATAATCCCAAAGGTAAATCATTTGAGCCCTGCAGCTCACATTTGAGACTTGTACACATTTGAGACTTCTACTTCAGTCTCACATGACCTGAGACTGACGCAGGCATCGAATGTGAACATTTATTTTAGTTCATGAATAAAGCCGATTCCCTTTTAAATTACTTTAGCTGAGACACATACAGACAGCAAATTAAGCAGTAAGGGCCTCTGCTGCCAAGTAAATAAAATGAGCACAATAAAAATAGAATAGGAATTCCAGCTTTAGGTTTCACACTAGGTAAAAAGAAATGTTACAGCAAATACTATGATATCAAAATTTACGCAATCCATACTCTTCAAAAAACAATTTTAGGCCAAAAAACCCCCCAAACCATATAATGTCTCAAATTAAAAGCCAAGTTGTTCTACTTAATTACAAGATATAAAAAAATGGGGAACTGCAGAATTAATTCCATGTTTTCTGATGTAATTATTTCTAATTGCTTTATATAAAAAAATGTATACCATTCCAAACATTTGTCATTCTTATACTCATCTTGTACTACAGCCAGTGATTTTTCGTGGGTAAACATCAGTCTAGGAGGCAGTCACTCAGAAAGCTCTCGCCAACCACACTGCCTCACCACTGCTCCAACTTGATCACAAGCACCCGAATGCCTGTCCTAAATCCATGCACCGCTGCTCCCTCAACTACAGTCCTTCATCCGGGCTCTTTTTACAGATCCATCTGCTTTCATTCGTGTGCAATAAAATCCAAAGTATACCATAGCAGAGCTTCACTTTAGTAAATGAAGTTTTGAAAGGAAAACCACTAAAAATGAAAATGCAAGCAAATAAAAGAATAGCACTCATAACCACTTGTAAAAATGTATTCTAAGAAAACACAAACACTTCAATACAAAATAAGATAATAGAAATTTTAAAAATTATTTTTTTCACCTGCCTATTAAAACTAAAGAACACAAAAGAAGAATATAATCAGAGCTCTAATACTAAGAAGCAACATCATTTTTTAAGACTAGTAAAGTGCCATGGAATTATTCCTACATGTACAAGAAAAAATTTAAGAATGAGACTACACGGGGTGCCTGGATGGCTCAGTTGGTTGGACGACTGCCTTCAGCTCAGGTCATGATCCTGGAGTCCCGGGATCGAGTCCCACATCAAGCTCCCAGCTCCATGGGGCGTCTGCTTCTCCCTCTGACCTTCCTCACTCATGCTCTCTCTCACTGTCTCTCTCTCAAATAAATAAATAAATAAATCTAAAAAAAAGAATGAGACTACAGAAAAGTATATACTACGAATTTTATGTATATATAACAGTATGTTTTAAATGTATGGGCTCATGAAGGTAGAAGGAATGCACGAGTCGGATGAAGATACAATCAGAAGAATGCAGTAAAGAAAAATTATCTAATGGTACTATGATCTGTGATAAATGTTTACCAGGATGAACAATATTTTTCTTGGAAAAAAAGAGTGGTACATCTCAGATTTACAACATTAGTCAAGAATGACTGTTCTTCAAAAAGATAAAGTGGCAAAGGATTTGAAAGTTCATATAATCCATCCTTCCATCAGCTGTTATCTCTGGAATTCAAAAATGTTATCTTCATCTGAACTCTAGAAAGTTAAGATCACAAAGTACCTTTATTTATAATTATAAGCACAACATATGCCATCACTGAAATACCTGAGACTAAGCAACCAAAAAATCCAAATACTCTTCCAATAAAAGCAAGGCCAATTCTAAGGATAAAAATAAATCCTATCCATGGTTTCTCAATTTAAAATTATCTATAAATATCAAATGAGATTGTGGTAATAACACAACCTTAAACAGATTATGTGAGATAAGAATTGCTTTGATAAGAAACAGAGTATTGTTTGATACACAGAATATTTCCTACTCACCCACAGTATGTAAGTTAGCAAAATATAAACTGGATAAATAGTTCTTTTTGCATGGAATATATGCTTATTTCTTATGAATACTTAATCAAGTCATTCCCAAGGAGAGGTAATTACATTGTGTAACAGCTAATGGGAAGTGAGGCATGGAAAATTATATTAATAGGGATTCTTAAACAATTCTCTAAAAGGGAAAAGGTAGCACTGAAAACTTCAAGGTGGAATTTCTTAAATCCATATGTACATCAAAAGGACTTAAAGATATATGACCAGGTGTAAAGATCCTCTAGTTATGGATATACAGCTACAAATGTCCAGGACAGATATTTGGAAATAAGTAGTCAAAATGGATTTCCCTGATGATTATATCTAGGATACGTTTATGTCCCACCTACTTGGAGTCTCAGTAACCTTCTGTCTGAAAACCCACACAATTTCCATACTAAAGGCATTAAAGGTTCATGGCATTTAAATTGAAGGAGTGATTTAAAATGACAAACAGGGGCTTAAGTGAACCCCTTAAAAAAGAATTCTAGACACAATAAAATTAATTTTAACAAAGAAAACAGAGTAAATCAATTTCTTTTAAACAAACTCACTCCGACTTAAAATAATTTATCACTTATAACTGTTATTTATAATGCTATGCCATTACCCAAGTGACAACAAAAAGCACAACCGACTGTGACATGTCATTATTAAAGAAATGACATGACACTGCTTTAAGAGACCCCAAGTAATTACAATTACTATTAATCAGGAGACCTTCACCCTGTGATCTTGCAAACCTGACTCAATAAAATACATACATGTTATTATTAAATATCCCTGGTTATTTTAAATCTATCTGTGTCAGAGGAACATGGTCTCCAGGCTTTCCAAAATAAAACAATCTTGTGAGGAAGAATTTAGGAATGCATTTTTTGTTGGCTGTATTTAAGAAAAGGCAGTGGCATCTAAAATTCACAGAGATGAAAATCTAACACTTTCATGAAGTTGTTTTACATTCCAACACTTGTTCTACTGTAGTTTTACCAAATTAAAAAATTAGATGTTACTATTTTACAATCTATAATACATAGTCAAATGTGTAATTACTAGGTATGGCTAGAAATATATTTTATATGGACATTATCATGACAAAAATTAAAACCAACCAAATTTAAAAACTTGATTTGACCAATTTAGGAAATTCTACATATTGATGATTTCAAATGTAACAAAGTTATGCTATGACAATTATAAAAATTATTTACAATTTAACTTTTTACCAAAAAATTATTTGCCCAAACTGAAGTCAATATTACTATTTAAAACACTAAAATTAATCATCCCCTTTGTACATTAAAAGGCAAATGTATAATTTGTTACTATTTAATAGTTGCTCTTGAGAAGATGAAAACCAGCAGCAGTTTTCTCCAATGTTTTATTTCAAGCAAAAGTAAAGATTTCATAAAGATTAAGAATGATCTTAAATCGAATTTACAGTGGCTGTGGTGCTCCTGTAGTCTTTTCAACCCAAGATGTGCTATTAAGCACCAAAGAGATTTAAAAAGCAGTTCTAAGAAAACACCAAAAAAACCCAGTTCTCCTACAGAATATATACTAAGAACTTGTTTCATTCGGTTTTTCCTTTAGTACAGATTTGGAGCACTTTGTGCTCTTTTCTAACCTTTAGCATTTCTTCATGTATCCCATAATGCCCGTATGAGCTGAAATAAACGCCATCCTCATCTTCCTGGAGGTCTGCAATGGCAGTAGTAGATGACGAGCAGGTTCTGACATCTGCGTTCATCACAAAATCCTGAGCAAATTGTCTGTAATCAATTTGAAATACACCCTTGAGACAGGTTTATTGGACCATGAAAAAAGGAAAGGCTAGAGGTTGAGGGAGAAGAAAGGGAAGGGTCTGGTATGCAGTGTGATGAGCCTCTATTTCAACATTCTCTCGAAAGCAACGGAAGGCTCCCCCTGCTGGATCTTAAGCAACAGCATATGCAAACTCAGACGTAAACATGCCTTCTTCCAACCACAGAAACACTGCCAACAGAAGATTATAGCTGTTTGTACCTTTCAACTGAACAAAACCATATTATTTTTATTCAATATTATTATTTCTATTGTTCTAAAATCTTATTTTAGGTGAATGAATCAGTGTGATATATTTCAACACTATTAATGTTCTTTGAAACCACAATATTTCATCAAAGGGTTATATGGGCAAAAAGTTGACCCAAATTGAGAATTATTTACCTACACCACCACCCACTGCAGCTCTAAAACTCAATTCCCTCTCTGATGACAACATATTAAGTATCTATAATGTATGCATGGGGGGAGATACTAAGGGGGGGACAGACAGTGAAGTTGTTGTTGGTTACTAGATTAACCAGCATAAAATCTCAAAGGGAACCACAGTCAGCTACATTTTGTTCCCTGGACATTCTAGCAAACCATCAAATGGGTACTGAGGGAATGGCAACCAACTTACAAAAATCCAACAGCTAAAGCTATACTTTGGGCAATGCAGAATCTCGGGCCCTACTTCAGGCCTCTGAATCAGAATGTACAGTGTAACAAATTCCCAAGTGATTCACATGCACATTAAATTCTGTGAAGTATATTCTGTGAAGTAAACCAGGAGAAGGCTAATTTACTCACTGGGCAAAATCATCTTATGTATCTTGTTTTCTAATACTACATAATTACACTTTGGTTCTTTAAAAACAAAAATTTCAACACTGTATTGTCCCCAAACCTAAAAAATATTAATTACTCCCCCTTAAAAGGCTAGGAGAAAAAAAGTAAGTGGAAAAATCCATTAGATTCTATTAAATTACCAAGTAATTCAAAGGAAGGTAGTATCAAAGAACAAAAGCACTCAAGAGGACAACACTCCTAGAACAATAACTGTAAGCACAAAAGTAATTACAAAGAATGGAAAACAGGCAAAACCACAAAATTCTGTTAATCAACTATAACATATAAAAATGCTGCATACCATTAATTAACTTAAAATAAATTTAAAATTAAATACCTACATTGTACTTTCCAATACATGGAATGTTTTACCATATTCCAACTTATTATAAGCAGTATTATTGGGGGTTCTAAATAACTAATATTCTGTAAGATTGATAAATTACTTCATTCTTTGCAGATCCTCACGCGCTCTAGCTAATGCAGCTTCAGCAGACAGTGCCCTGGTTTCCATATGTTTCAATTTTTCAACAACAGATGTGTTTTCACTGAGTCCATTGGGGTATGAGAATGGGACTGACACTGGTTCGTAAAGATCTTCTACATCTAAGAAATAAATGGACATTATTATCAGGCCATCTTCTGACAATGAAGCAAATATAAACATATTATCAATAAATATATAATAAGGGCCTATTATGCAGCCAACTGAGAAATAGTTGTAGAAGTACTTCTAGTTAAATAAAACTTTAATATCCAAACTGTTTCCATTTAAATTTAAAGAGCATTCTGTTAGTCTAACTTTTTCATTAGGTGGCTAAATTAACCATATATTAAAGCATTAATTATACTGAACCAAACTCAGGAAGAAGCAAAAAAATGGAAGGAAAAAGCCCTAATATTTATTTTTTTAAAAGGTTTTACTTATTTATTTGACAGACAGAAATCACAAGTAGACAGAGAGGCAGACAGAAAGAGAGAGGAGAAAGCAGGCTTCCTGCTGAGCTGAGAGCCCGACGACCCGGGGCTCGATCCCAGGACTCTGAGATCATGACCTGAGCTGAAGGCAGAGGCTTTTAACCCCCTGAGCTACCCAAGCGCCCCCTTTATATGTACTGATCACCAGATTTCTTCCAAGTACACACATTACATCTTGTTTCTTCCTCAAACCTAAGATATAAATATTTATCCCTATTTTAAGGCATGGGAAATATAAATTTCAGAGAAATTAAGAGAGCTGCCCAAAGTCATTTGGTGATTTAATAAAAAAAAAAACCCAAGATACCAACCCATGCCTGCCTTCCTAGCTCATATTCTCCACCACACTAGTTCCATTCTCAGACTCTGAGTCTTTATCTATAGAATAACAGGCATTCATTTAGTGTGTACATAAAGAATTCTATACATTCAGTAACTTTTTTATCCTAGGTAATGGGTAGTGTAATCTATACACCAATGTCTTATTGCTGGTATTATGACATCCTAATTCCTAATATCAAAAGACTTAACTTTAAGTCTTGATGTATAAACTCATTAACTTTCACTGAAGAGCTAACAACTCTGCAAACAGAAGTTAATATATGGAGTTAGTGACTGTGGTCAAAATTACAGTGTCTATTAATCAGTCCAATTAACCTTCAGATCAACTTTAAAACAATAAAAATGATGCAGATATATTTTCTCTTCAGTACAGCACTGGAAGAAATATGGCTTTATTTTTCCATATTCAGTTTTTAGTTGTGACACAGAGTTGAGAAAAAAGAACTAAGCTTAACAAATACATGAGAATACAACTTAGAGACTAGAGCCTACATCGAACTTCTTTAAAAGCACTAGTACAACATGCCACTAATCTCCAATTAGTCTGGCAGAATACTGAATCACTGTTTTAAAACAACTATAGATTCATTTGCTGTTTACTTCACCAAAAATTAATGAGAACAACAAATATGTTAAGGACAGTACACCATATTTTCTACTTCTTACTACAGCTCATTTTCAAACTTCTTCAAACTGTTTACAAGCCAGCTTGTTGGTCTAAATTACAGATGAGAACTGAACAAAGAAATTGATTTCTTTGTTTCAGCAAGTTTCTATGTTTGCTTTCTGCTGCAATAAAAGACAGAGTAATCTTTCAACATTAATAATATGTAGATAATCATATAAAGGAAACATTGGAAAGGAGAAAAGGATTCAGTCAACATTAAGATCCATAACTACAATTTATAAAAGTCTAATTCAAAGTTCTAAACCATATTCAGGAAGATGAATTTCCATATCTACATTCTGTCTCTGGAGGTTCACATCACCTGGATACTTCATTTTGGCAGCTGAGAACTACCACAAAGGACGGTCAATTCATCAAGAAGGCATCACAATTATAAATGAGTATAAACCTCACAAAAACAAAAACTGATAGAATTAAAAGGCAAAAACAGATAATTCTTCAGTCATAGAAATGTAAATACACCCCTATCAATGACTGATGAATTAGAGAAATTCAAAAACATCTAAGAGATCACAACTAAAATATCCAACACCTTGAACTATTTCTAGACTAGTGGACCCCAAAACTGTATCTGACACTCCCGTAGAGTACTGATTTTACAGTCAGTCTGTCAGCTTGAGTTTGTCTGATGTTTTTTCATTATTGGAATAAAATACAGCAGAAAAATGATGTATCCTGGTGCGTTTTTCCAAGGTGTCAATAGTACTTATTAATGGTGATGTTAGCCTTGATCAGTCAGTGTGGGAGTGTCTGCTGGAAAAGTTAACATCTCCTTTGTATTTAAAATTTCTTGGGGAGGGGCGCCTGGGTGGCACAGTGGTTTGGGCTGCTGCCTTCGGCTCGGGTCATGATCTCACGGTCCTGGGATCCAGCCCGGCATCAGGCTCTCTGCTCCGCAGGAAGCCTGCTTCTCTCTCTCTCTGCCTGCCTCTCTGCCTACTTGTGATCTCTGTCAATTAAATAAATAAAATCTTTAAAAAAAAAAAAATTTCTTGGGGAGATATTCTGAACTATGCAAATCCTATTTCTTTTTTTTTTTTTTTTTTTTTTTTTTAAAGATTTTATTATTTATTTATTTGTAAGAGAGAGAGAGTGAGAGCGAGCACAGGCAGACAGAGTGGAAGGCAGAGTCAGAGGGAGAAGCAGGCTCCCTGCGGAGCAAGGAGCCCGATGTGGGACTCGATCCCAGGACGCTGGGATCATGACCTGAGCCGAAGGCAGCTGCTTAACCAACTGAGCCACCCAGGCGTCCCTGCAAATCCTATTTCATATTAAATTTTTACCCACTGATCTTAGTGTCCATTGGTGCATCTTTTCTGCAAGTTATTACTACGGTGTTTGCATAATGGTCATTTTCTCTCTTCCCTTCTAAAAAAGCAGCTCTAGGTTTGAGCTGCTCCTTCTCCATATATTTATTTAGTTGATTACATCGGTATGAATTCAGGTATATTTACTATCCTAGGAGCTAAAACCCAACACTATCACTGTGTTCCTCAAATTACTCCAGATTTGGCCATGAAGAGTCCTTCACGTTAGCTCCTGTATTCTTGTGTAAGTCCCCTCTTCCCACCCCCACCCCCCCACCTTTTCTTTTTAAGCACTTCCTTACTCTGTGGCGCAAACTGTTCCAGACTCATCTTTTATCGCCCTATGCCATCCATGGAATCAATCACTTCTCCAAACTTTTTAAAAATTTTTTATTGGACAATGGTGTTAAAATCTGGGCAATAGGCACGTTTACAGCTACTGGGGTTTTTCTAAGCTTTCTCAACAGAGCCAGGAAATACATGTGTGTATACTGACCCACACATGCACAGACACCTGTATTCCCATACCTATGTGCATGTATATTGAAAACTGAGTTGATACTGATACCTCTGATTCCAATCTATCACTACAGGACTCATTTCATCCTTCTGTACTTCCTTATCTGACATCTCCTTCCCAACAGTGAGAAACCTAGCTCTTATTATCCGTAATATATTTACTTACTTGTCCATGCTATTACAGACAATACATAATCGCAGAATTGCTAGCTCAAACCTTACGAGAAAAACCTTTACTGACTAGATCACAGAATTTATGTAGTCTCTTTTGCAATATCCAGTCAAGATTTTAGTGACTCAAACAACTCTTTCCTTCCCAACCCCCTTCAGCAGTTACATTAGTCCTGTGTTAATACAGCTGAGTTCATTCGTTAGTGTTTTTATTCCATTTTGCACCACCACTACCCACATACCTCCTGGTTGCTTTATTGGTTTTTTTTTTTTTTAATTACATGAAGGCTATGAGAAATAATACTTCTGTCCTAAGAGTGGGGGCTATACAGAAGGTACATTCTACAAGAAATGTCACTCCCCCATTATCCCTGTTATGTCTACCCCACTGTGCCCTTCTATCGCTATCCCACTAAACCCCATACGTAACTGCTCTCTTTAGTTTCTAGTTTATCTTTATCGTATTTCTCTTGCACAAATGAGCAGACACACGCATTTTCTCAAATCCCTTCCTTTCTTACATGAAAAGAATATCATACCATAGATACTCCTTTGAGCTTTGCCTTTTCTTATTTAACCTTATGTCTTGGAAATCACTCTATCAGTTCAGAGAACTTGGGTTGTGGTTGTTGTTGTTTCAATAGATGGTGTGGACGTACCAGAGTTCACTCAACTACTCTTCTATGTATGAGCACTTAGGCTGTTGTCAATATTTAGAAATTACAATGTTACCTTGAATAATCTTGTGTACATGTATTTTCAGAATGTTGGACGTGTACTGTCAGAGCAGATTCTTATCTGTGAAACTGCTGTGTTAAAAAGGGCACATTCAGTTTTAGTTAGGTGTTGCCAAATTTGCATTCTACTAGCAATGTATCACAGTGCCTGTACTTTCTCTGTCAACAAAATACGTCATATTTTAAAAATATTTACTGATCTGATAGGTAATAAAAGGTATCTCACTGCTGGGCTACTTTTGAACTCTTTGGTGAACTGTCGCATCCTGTACTTTTTCCTATTGTTCTATCAAGTGTTTGATCCTTTGTCCCTCAAAGTTTAAAGGTTCTTTGTTTATAAAAGAATACTGACACTTTGTGGAATATTTTCCAAATATTACATTGTATTTAAAAAAAGCCCTCATTTTATTTACTCAGATTTCATTAGTTTTTCCTAACATCCCCTCTCTATCCCAAGAGCCTATCCAGGATACTATAATTCATTCAGTTGTCATATCTCCTTAAGCCCCTCTTAGCTATGACAATTTTTCAGATGTTTCTTGTTTTTGATGACCTTGATAGTTTTGAGGAGTACTAGTCAGGTAGTTTGTAGAATGACCCTTACTTTGTGTGTCTGATGGATTTTCATGGTTAGACTGAGGTTATTGGTTTTGGGGAGGAAGACTAGAGGGAAAGTGTCATCACACATCATAAAGAGTTTATAACATCAACGTGATTTATCACTGATGTGATTATCTGGCTATGCTAGTGTTTACCAGGTTTCTCTCTTATAGTTACTTGGCCCCCCTTACACTATACTTGCATTGTTTATTTTCTTAGTCATCTTTTTTTATTAATTCGATCATCTTTAAATCCTCAAAGCCTAATACTTAGCAGATGCTTGATAAATAAATTGAAAGGCAGTGGAGATACAGAGGTCTATAAGCTTGGAGCCAAGAGAGCAATGCCCTTCTCTTCCATCTCTCTCCACCAAGGACTAGGAGCACTATTTGAGAGAATGCAGGCAGCACACTCAAGGACATGCCCAGTTCAAGTTCTCCCTTTTTTACTGGCCTCTTTGAGTGTTCTAGTCGTGGCTTCTTCCTCCAAACTCCTGTAGACCTTATTTATTTACTAGTAACAATAAATTCTCCTTTATTAAGCAGTTAACCCTCTGACAGGTACTGCACTAAAATGCATTATCTTCTCAACAATTCTACAAGGTGTCATTACCACCCTTTTACAAATTAAAGCTGAAGAAATTAACTTAATATTCCTGTTGGAGAGTTAGATTCAATACTGATCTGCACCCACAGTGACCAGCATACAACAAATATCTGTTGATATAACCTCTCCCTCTTCTGAACAATACTACCTTTTCTACTTCTCACAAAACTTATCATATCTGACCTTATAATGCAAGTATTTAAAAACAAAATACTCTTAAGACTGTGGCCTCCTTATGGGAAAGAGTCATTTCTTCATGTTTCTAAGGCATTTGATGTACCACTTTTAACCAATGAGTGTTCATTGGATGATTTTGAATTTAGGAAGTCATGAAGAGCACTTAGTGGGCACTTTGTCATTTATCAAAGAGATCACTTTGTTCACTCTGGGGAGAAATGAGATTAGAGAGAATTTGTAAAAATGGGAAAAAATCAACCCGGGACTCACCAAATTTGGGAGCCAGAAAGAATTTCAGATGAAAACTTAGTAACAAAAAGTTCTGTCCAGGGTTAAACAGTTCCTGAATCCAATATTAAGGTCCTAACTACTACATCACAGTACCATACAACTTAATGATTGTCCTTCTCAAGGAAATGAGTAGTTTTCTACTCATTTTCTACAGCTCTCACTAATCAGAGAACTGCTCAAGTCCACACTGTCAAACTTCTGTATGTGAAGGGACATGTCCTTTTAGAATGGTCTTACTGACCTGAAGAAAGCAAATGCTTTACATCTAAATACAGTATAAATAAGGGGAAAAAAAAGTATTAACCCTGATAAGTTATAACAATAAAGTATCTATAAGAAGCCAATAGAATTTTCCTAAGATCCTTGTTTAATAAGAAAGGAATGAGCTAGGGTGCCTGGGTGGCTCACTCAGTTAAGAGCCTGACTCCTGATTTCGGCTCAGGTCATGATCTCATGGGTCTTGGGATCAAGCCCCACCTTGAGCTCCACACTCAGTAGTAATTCCGCTTGAGATTCTCTCCCTTAATCTCTCCGCCCACTCACATGTACACACTCACTCACTCTCTCTCTCTCTCAGATAAATAAATCTTAAAAAGAGTAAAATAGGAAATGAATGAATGCACAGAGCAAATAAGAAAGCTATAGTCAAGAAATGAAAGTAGCCCTGCCACAAGGAAGGCTGTAGAGTTAATGTATGTAGATGAGCCCTTGGAAATTCCAGTGGAATCTGTTTTGCATCAAAACAAAATCTCAGTAAATTAGGTGTCTTAAATTAAGTCAATTATCTGATCTAAATGCATCAGACAAAAGCAGCAAATACTATAAAAACTACTTTAATGTTACGTTGAAGCAGAAAAAAATTAAAAAATGATTTTGAATCAGTAGATTTAAAAATTTTGGTTAATTAAAAATAAATTAAAAACTCAGTTAATTTTAGTTAAGTTGGCTAAATTAAAATTGTAGTCAATTTTAGTAGACTAAAAATTAGTCTACAATTAAAAATTATTGGGGTGCCTGGGTGGTTCAGTGGTTAAGCATCTGCCTTCCACATGGGTCCTGATCCCAGGGTCTTGGGATCGAGCCCCACATCTGGCTCCCTGTTTCTCAGGAAGCCTACTTCTCCCTCTCCCACTCCCCCTACTTGTGTTCCCTCTTTCGCTCTCTCTCTCTGTCAAATAAATAAATAAATAATCTTTAAAAAAAATTATTTTCTCAAGAGTCCCTATTTTCAGAACACCTTATATACAGTATTAAAACAAACTTCTACCTCTAAATTTCTCTCTAGTAATGGTCACTGTAACTATCAAACAGCTTTCGTACTGAAACCAACTACCTGGTAAAGTTTTTAGAGAATTAAGGAGATGATATATTTTCTTAGAAAACTTAACCACCATTTGCCATTATAAATGACCCTGTGTTAAAGAAGACCCAGTAGGTTCATCTTACCAAATTGAAGTAATAAGTCATCTTCTAATACTGGCTTCAAATACTCTTCTTTCTCCCAAGGCACTGGGTTGTATATGGAATTCATATACTCAACTGTAGGATTCTGGATGTAAAATTAATTGCATGTTTTTTCATTGTATATAGTCACAACACCCCCGCCCAGCAAAAAATAGAAAAACTAAGCAAAAAAAAAAAAAAAAGGGAACCATGTCTACCTCACAAAAAAAATCTGTATTTAAGGAGTCTATGCTTCACCTGTCCTTTCATTAACTTGACTGGATGATTGCTTAGATTAAGCAATATGGTTTCAATGCACCTTTTTATTGTTTCGATTTGGGGGAAGTAGCATCATAAACATTCATTGGAATAGAAGCAAAAAAAGGACTAAGTATCTGAAAACTAGAACAAAAAGACAACCACAGTACTTGAAATCACACTAGTAATTATTTCTGATTCAGGGAAATCCTGTGTTATCAGTATTATCTGACACTGAATTATTTTTTCACATAGCACCAATTCACCTCTTGGACATAGTTAAAAATGATACCTTACTAAGCATGGTGTGTATTCATTTACTTGGTGCTTGTTATGTTGTACTAGTTCCTAATGTCCATGATTACCCCAGTATGATTACATAGCAGTTCTTTGTATTCTTCTAAAATCAACACCCCAACAGGAACTGTGGTATTTCTTTAGTTTCCAAACAAAACTGTAAATTAAGCTACTGACTTACCTTGAGTCTAATAAAATTTATTAGCTTAATGTATCCATAAAATTCAAGTCCTAATGAGGAAAAAAAAAAGATAATTCACCTATTTTAATATGCATTTTGTTTAAATGACATATTCTATAGAGGCTTCTCTGATTAGATAATAAAATATTTCTGTTCTCTAAACTACAACTTTAAATATTTTGAATTTCTCATTAAGAATTAGAAATAGCAACTTTAAAACTTCTGAGGGGTGCCTAGGTGGCTCAGTGGGTTAAAGCCACTGCCTTCGGCTCAGGTCATGATCTCAGGGTCCTGGGATCGAGTCCCACATCGGGCTCTCTGCTCAGCAGGGAGCCTGCTTCCCTCTCTTTCTCTCTCTCTCTCTCTGCCTGCCTCTCCATCTACTTGTGATCTCTCTCTGTCAAATAAATAAATAAAATCTTAAAAAAAAAACAGAAAACAAAAAAAAACACAAAAAATTCTGAGTATTTTAATTGAGAAACAGCCACATGGATAACAATTTCTAATGTTTTTCTTGCATTTCTGAAAAAGTAGGAAATTAATTTTTAGAATTCATATCTTCATTTGTAAGAACAATACAAATCAGGAAAATTCGGTTATAGACTTTAACAAGTATTTGGCAGCTGGTATTAGAGCCCAAAGTCTCTAAATCCCCTATTTTTAAGGTGCCTACCAAAGTACAATTTTGCCTGGGCATGTAGTATTCAAATGATACACCAGCTTTTACATTAAGTGATATAAATTAAAATACAATGAGGCTTGTTCTCTTTCCAGAAATGAAGCAACATTTAAAACATGGAAAAGCAACAGGATATCCAACCAACTGAGTATTATTTGTTGTGAAAAATGTTGTTATGAGAAACATAACAGCACTAAGATGTTTTATAAGCATAATAGCATATAAAAACCTCTATTTGTTAAGTAAAAAAAATTTAAAAATTATAAAGTATGATTCTAATTTAGTTTAAAAATGCACATAAAAAAAACCAATAAATCACTCATGTCTTATAAAAGCAGCCACAGTTGAATTTATGATTTAAAAAACATTTTATCACACATTGAATGTCTTTTCTAGATGATAGCAAATACAGGGACTAAAAAAACCAACCCCATATTTAGTTAATTTTAGTGGAACAGTGTAGCTCTTTTGCATACATTTGAAAGAGTAGACTTCAATTATAAGAGAAGTATGTTCAAACACAAGTTTCAAAAGAATCATCTAAATATTTTGTTTACCACCTTAACTTCATCACTCCTTTTTCTATACTCTTACCAAACTCAACCTTTTTGCCCTGAAGTTCATGTTATGTTTTGAATTGGTAAGTTGTCTTTTTTCACAATGACCCACCTCCTTTTCCAAAGTCCACCTCTATCCTTGCTCTCCCTAATTCTAATATGATAAAAATGCAATCATATGCTAAGGTTGCTTTCTTCCCGCCTTTTAGTTGTACAGTCAATATAAGCTTAAATAGAGTGAATCTCATCTAAAATGATGATTTATAATTAGTCCTCCTTCGAAGGCCACTTGTCAAAAATACTTCGTAAGAGAGGTTTTGTTGTATTTTTCATGACACTGAACTTGTGTAGGAAAGAAAAGGTCTGGAGGAATACAAAGTTTGAACTTAAATTTCACAACTAAAATTTCCTTTATTCTAAAAAATACTCACCATGTTTATGGACCATGTTATCAATATTAAATTGATGCTCAGACTTACAGTGTGAAAATGTTTCTTCAGCAGATGTAAATAACCTGAAAAATCAAACCAGAACTTCATGAAACAGTTCCCTCAAAAGTCTAAATATTGATTTCAGGTGAAATACACACTCCCCCCACTTCTGCTAAGTCCTGTTTTATATCCAAATAAGAAAAAGCAAACATACCTGAAGATGAGAGGGACCCAGCATTTCTAAAGGGAATTAGTACCTCTGTGTCCCCTTGTATACCCTACAAACTACATTTTAAATGTCCAAGTTAATTTATTTGCCAAATAATAGCACTGAGTTTATCAAAAAGCTTTTAAGGACGAGAACTCCCTTTGATAGTTTCTGTCAAGAGATGAAAACTCCCTACAGCAGATTTTCTGCTCTGTGTCAATGCTGCTTCCAGCGGCTTTGAATTGTGAGAGCTCAGACTGCTTTTAGAAATAAAGCATAACATGTAATTGGTACAGCTGGCATACTCCCAAAGTGCTTATTCCAAAGATGACCTTGCAGTGTTCTGAAAGTACTTGTGTTACAGACACTGTGAGGACCAAGCCTCTTCATTAGGCGACCTGTGAAACTGATACCGGAGATAGGAACACACAGCAAGGAGCTACCTATCTCCTCCGCAGACCTAGCACCTATGCAGCCGCTAGTTTTCAACAAATGTTTACCTTGTTGTACTTAGACGGCTTACCACGAAGTACACCCCTAATGCTCAATGAACGTTATTTTAGGACAACTGGAGTGTAGTAGACATTCTGTACCCACGCAAATGGCGCTACGTGGGAGAACAAGGACGAATCAAGAGGAGCTAATATGCCACCCATCAGCACCATGCCTAGATTTATGGGAAACTGGAAAATGTTTGTTCAAGTAACACTGGCCCGTGCCAAGCAGGCCTCTTTCACACCCACTGCCAAAAGGCTGACCAGAGTCAAAGCTTCCTGAGATGAAGAGGCCGAATTTTAAGTGGAAAAACGTGGATTTGGATATACGAGAAACCCTTTGTGGAAACGAGTTACTGATACCATAGCTTCTTTCTCCCTAAGTGAAAAGGGCATCAGGTTTCTTTCCCTTCAAGAGATGGCGAGCCCCTACCTAAGAAAGGGGATTCTTCAGATGGCTCAAGTGGAAATAGTACACCTGAGAAGCTCCGTACTCATTAATGAATTATAGAGCGATAAAGCTGGCAGGGCCCGGAGGGATGATCTGGCTTAGTGACTGGCAAACTGATCTCATTAGAATCATCTCAGAAAATGCCTTTAGAAAAATGTCAGATTCCCAGGTCCCACGCCTCATTTGGAAGGGCGGAGGCGCCGGGCTGAGCATCCTTTGAAGTCTCAGGAGACCAGGGTGCCCCGCTAGACTTGGGAACCACAGATTCAGAGTCCGCGCACGGGGAAACTGAGGCCGGCGGAAGAGAAGCTAGAATAACGTGGTTTCCAGGGCACGGCTCTTCCCTCTAGAGCACGGTGCTTCCTTCTCAGCAAACCCTCACTCCACACCAGGGCTCAAGGATTCGTGGGCCGCTCGGGCCGGGCTTCGGACGAACGGACCCCCCGGACGCACCGGGCGCGGGGACCCGAGGGGTGGCGCCTGGCCCGGAGGCGGACGAACCTGTCACAGAACAGGCAGGGGGTCTGCTGCTTGTCGTGGGGGGGCTCGGCATCGTCCTCATCCTCCCAGGCGGCCTCGTCACCGCTGTCGGACAGCTCTGGCAGGTCGTCCTCGTCCTCCACAGCGCCCCGGCCGCCTAGCACACGCAAACCATCAGCCCGGCCCCGGACGGACGCCGGCGCGAGCCGCGCGCACGAGGAGCAGGGTGGGGGGTGCGCCGCCCTCCGCCCCGCTCCCCCGCGGCCCTCGCCAGCGCCTCCCCCACTCCCAGCCAGGCCCCACCGTCCCGTCCCCGCAACCCGGACGGGCAGCGGGAGGGGCAGGTCTTTCTCCCGGCCCGCGGGCTGCGCGCCAGGCGAGCAGGGTGCTCAGTAGACAGGGATACCCACCCGCAGCGCCCGACGCTAACGAGCACATGGCTGTGTTGTCCCGGAACCCCGCGCGCCTGGGGGCGGGGACCGGGCTGGGCAGCGCGCGCGCAGCCGCCGCCGAGCTCTCCGGGCCCGGAAGCCTGGGAACGAGCGCGAGCGCGCGGCAGGGACGGAACTCGCGGGGCCTCACAGCCGCCCAGAAACGCCAGAACGCGCGCGCGCGAGCTTGGGAGCGCTTCCGGCCTCGAGGCCGCGGTCGTTGGTCACGTGAGTTGGGTGGGCGGGGCGGGAGCCTGTTCTCCGCTTCCTCCAGCGCCAAGGTTCATGTATCGCGCGCAGATTCGGCGATGAATCTGGTACTAAGCGTCGCAGACTTTGATGTGACCTTTGTCTCCCCCTCGCGCCGCGGCAGGTCTCACCGGGAGGCCTTCGCCCGCGCCCCTGAACCCAGAAGCGCAGAGACCCGCCACCGCGGGTTTACAGTGGGCACCGCGCCCTCTGTGCGTCTCTAACTCGACGAATGGGCTGTTAGTGGAGGGGGTGGCCCACCCGCGGCGCCCTCTGGTGGCAGAGGAGGCGGAGCGCAGGCAAGGACCTCAGACTCCACTGATTCCTGAGGTCTCTGATTCCCTTGGGGTCCAGAGAGGACTGCAGGAGCCAGTGTGGGCGTACTAGAGCACTCAGAGGTGCCGAAGCCTGGCGGACCGTTTTAAGGATTTTAGTCTTTTAAGTGCAGTGGTTAAGTGAGAGCACGGACTCAGACTTAACCTACTTAGTGTGAATCCTCCTTCTGTCACTTTGTCAGTCTGATCTTGAGCAAGATCAAGACTTTGCACCACCTCCACTTCCTCACCTACAAGACAGGGATAATGAATGCACTAGCCATAGAGCCACTGTAAGGATACAATGACTTAATACGTGTAAAGTGCTTAGACATTAAGTGTTAACTGTATCCTAAACAATGGGAAGCAGCTGACAGAGTGGCTCTTCCATACCTTCAGAAAGTGACATTATGGCTGCTGGGTGGGAAGAACACAAATGTTCTGTGCTTCGTGCCTTTTTTCCCCCTATCCTAACGTACTCAAACTACAGATGCTTTCTTGGGTAGGAGTGGGCAGCAGTAACTTCTGTAGGTAACTGACCAAGCTTTAGTTCTAGAGACTAGCACATGTTTATCCAATTAAATTGACTACCTTGGCCTACCACACTCCACATAATCCTGCCTGATTTCCATGTCACCCAACCCTTCAGACTTTGATTTAGAACTGATCATCTTCCCACCTCAAAGCTTTTGCTAAGAATTCTCCACAAATACGAACCGTCATTTCTCAATAAGTTTCCACTGTCTTTCCAGCAGACCTCCATTAGTTTCTTTATTAGCATGTACCATTTGCTTGTTCATTTGTTTGTTCTGGTTTTACCCTCAACGCTGTACCATGAGGGTAAGGGCCTTGTCTCTTTGCTTTCATTTCTCTGGCACATAATAGATGGCCTAAATCATAGTAGGTACTTGGTAAATTTGCTGAATAAAAATGACGCCTTCTATTGCTAAACGTTTCTCAATGTACTCCTCTACCTATTGGACATACACTGGTGGACATATCCACACTTCCTGTGTGTCCGGGAGCACTTAGGAAGCATTCAGTATGGTGAATGAATTCAAGGCCTTTTGTGACCTGGGCCCATCCACCTTTTTGCTTCATCCTTCCAACATAAACTCCTTCTCCAGCATGGGCCATCTTCTCCCTGTGTCTAACATTTGGAGGGAAATCTGCTAAATTCTTTTGTAACACCCAGTCAACACTAAAGTAAGTAACCCACAGTCTAGAGGTCTAGAGGGTGACTGAGCCAGAATCTTGTTTCTTAAGTTTGTGTCTTACCACGATGCTGGGCTTGAGAAGGAGCCACTTTCCTTTCTACTCCGAAGACAAACACAGACCGACCCTCCCGCTAACATCCCATCTCACTAGTGAAGCCAGAACAAAAAGCTGAACATGACCTGACAGAAGGTTTTGTGGGTAAGGAAATAACATAAAGAGAATAACTTAAAATTGGCCACTGGGGGTAGCTGCTTTTAGAGCCCACAGGCCTCAGAATGTCCTCATGGGGTCCCCTCACTTCATGCTGCTCTTTGGAACCCATGCCTGGCAGGAGGAATGTTCCATCTCCTTCCTAAAGTCCACATCCTAAGACCCCACCCCTTCCTAAAATATGTCTCTTTCCTGGGTGACTGACAATGGGACTGTCCAATCCCTTCTACAGATATACAACCCCAATTAAAGGGGATGGCCTTTATCCTCTGGTGTCTCCTGAAGTTTGAAATGTACCTGGCATACTACAGACCCTGTAAAAATTGACTGAATCATTCAAATCAATGTTTCCCTCAGCATAGATGTTAAGACAGGTTTCACCACTGTCCTTTATTTGTGGATAGAAACTAACACTGGCTAGTGAACTTTGACCCTCCTTCCACATCTTTCTTTCCTTTTCCATAGTTTTTAAAGCGTGGCACTTTGACATACACTTCTACTGGCTTTGTGAACTTTTTGTAGTTAATCACTACTGGGATCCTAGACCCTATAAAAGAAACAAATATTTCAATTTTATTCATCCATAGAAAGTACTCATCCAGTCACTGTTAACTGAACTTCCTGGAAGTATATGGCTACCAGAGGCTTTGGAGAGTGATTAAAAATAATACAAGCTATGGGTCAGGATGACTTGGGTTAGAATCCTGGCTTTGTCATTCCCAGCTTCATGTCTTCAGCTTTGGTCCCTTGGGCAAAGCACTTAACCGCAGTGAGTTTCAGTTCCCCATCTGAGACATGGGGATGATAGTAGCACCTGCAAGGATTTTAAGGATTGTGGAGGGTTACAAGACAGAGAGCATGTGTAAAGGCTGGCACTTAGCCAGCACAGGATAAATACTAGCTCTATTCTATCATCCAACTAGCCAAAATGCTGCGTATCAGCACTGACACTTGGACATTTCCTAACAATCACCTAAGACTTGTCCATTTATCTTCCTTCTTATATTTAATTCTCCCATGAATTTTACAAGCTCGGTTATATAATGGCTTTTATTATACATTGTAAAGAAGTAGTAAGGCAAGACGCCCACTGATACAAATACAGCAGTCGGCAGCGGGAAACTCAAAGACACAAATGACAATTTTAGAACAGAAATCATCTGCATAACATATAAAGTTTGTGTAGACAAGCCTTTCAAAGCAGGCCTCCCCACCAGTGGCACCAGAACCACTAGGGGAATCTTTAAGAAAAACAACAGATTCCTGTGCTCATACCCTGAAGATTCTGCTTCAGAGATTTGAGGTAGAGCCTATGGATCTCTGTTTTTGAAAAGCTCCCTGGGCAATGTATCGATCCGTCCGACCAGGCTCTGCACTGCTAGTGCAGGACACAGTAATTTGTTACTGGATCCGGCAGCTGAAACTAGGGAAACCACAGTTAAAGCACATTGACTTTTTTTTAGACCCTGAAAGTACCAATTAGGCAGTGGGCGTTGAGTTCCAGTAGAAAGCATTTCTCCGGTGCTGTCATGGCGTGAGAGAGCTATCGGCTCTCCCCAGGTCATGGATGGCCTTATTATCCAGAAGTTCCTTCTTCTTGCCGCTTGGGTTCACTGCGTTGTTCAGCATTGCCCTAACCACAGTCGTCACTGGCACAGAGTGCCCACTGGCCCAAGATTCTGGTAAGGAGCCAAAGAATTTCCTAACCAACCACTCCCCTGGGCGAGATTCTTGCCTATCACACAGCAGAACTCTAAAGAGAAAAAGAAAAGCAGAGGAAGAGATGGCTTATTGTCTTCAGACCATACAGGGTGTTATGAACTGTACTGTGCCCACCAAATTCATGTTGAAGCTCTAACCCCCAGTGAGGCTGTATTTGAAAACAGCGCATTTATGGGGTAATTCAGATTAGTTTAGGTCTAAAGGACCTTTAGTTGAAGTCCCAAGGGTGGGACCTCAATCTGACAGGACAGGTTTCCTTGCAGGAGAGGGAGGGATTTCAGATAGCTCTCCACACGCACACAGAGGAAAGACTACATCAGGGCACAGAGAGGAGGCCATCTACAAACCAGGGAGAGAGGCCTCAGCAGACACGGACTCTGATGGCAACTTGACCTTGCATTCTACCCTCGAGAATTGTGAGAAAATAAATTTCTGTTGCTTACGCCACCCAGTCTGTGGTGTTATTCTGTTACGGCAGCCTGAATAGACTAATACAATGGGTGAAAGGTTTTATTTGGCGAATGAAGAGGATTTTTTTTTTTTAAGACAGCAAAAGCGACCCAGGAAATTCCAGATTACTCTGAACCTGGCACCAACAAATGGTCTACCCTTTCCTTCAAAGCCAGAAGGCATGTTCTTCAGAGGAGCAATTCAACTCTAACCAACTTCTTACATATCTTAGATATCCTAGTTGTCAGCCTCTTCACATGAAAAACTAGCTTCTAGGGAATAACAAACAGTAGCGTACTATTAGGAGTATGAATACTTACCCAGGCCTAAAGACAGAGTAACGATCAAATTGTAATTCTTCAACCCTAGCTTCTACTTCTCCCTGTAAATAAAAACCACTTGTATTTAATCAAGAAGACCAAGTTACTGTAATGCTTATGAGGGAATAACTTGGGGGTTTGAAGATAATCTGCTTCTGTGGGTCTCAACAATTGTAAATAGTGTTATCTGGAATTTTCGAATCTGGGAAGTTAAGGAAGAGATCGTTTATCCAGGCAGTAGAGAGTTATAAAAGATGTCCTGAATGAGAGGATGGCTGCCTAGTCAGTCCAGCCTCTCATGTGACTGATTTTAGAACAGATCCAGAGAGTAGGTAACCTGTTAGGAGCGCAACCATCAGTGAGTAACTTCTCCTTAGTCTGGATTTAACATTGCAGGCTGATGAACATCAACCCTTTTTTGGTTTCTAGATAGTCCAGTGGGTCAGAAGATGCACAGACTCTCTCTATTACTGTCTTCCTTACAAATCCCATTGGATTTCAAGAGACAGCGAGATGACATCTGTACGATGGCTTTAAATTAAATCTGTTAAACAAACCATGAATTTTCATGCCAGGCATCTCTAAGAACAGAAGTGCCAGAGGAGCTCAGGCCACAGGGACATCTGAAGGCCTTGTGAATTCAGGGGCATCTCTCCTCTTTCTTGGCCTGTTCCTACTGTTCATTTGGTGCCTCACCTGACACATCACATCATCTTGGGTCACTTTTAAAAAAATTCATTAGTATATTCACAGATATACTTAGTATATCACAGATATATACTTAGTATATTCACAGATATACTTCACCACAACCTAAGTTTAGAATTATTTCTTCACCCCCCTGCAAAAAACCCTACATCAACTAGCACTTACTCCCATCCCCCCACCCCCGCAGCCCTAGCCAACCATTAATCTTCCTGTCTCTCTATTTGCCTATTCTGGGTATTTCATATACACAGTATTCTACAACTTATAGCCTTTCGTGACCGGCCTCTCTCTTTTAGCATAATCTTTTTAAGTTTCACCCTTCTTATAGCATGGATCAGGCCTTTTTACTGGTGACTAATACTCTTTCCTATGTATGTATCAGATTTTATTCAACCATTCATCAGCTGATGGATATTTGTGTTGTTTCTAATCTGGCTATTGTGAATAATGCTGCCTCGACCCTTCATATACCAGTGTTTATGTGGACAGATCTCTTAGCTTTTATGAAGATAGGTTCTGTCTCTATTAGCAGGGTGCACAGAAGAGTTAACATAGCAGGTGGACACTGTTACCTTAGAAAGGCCTGCCTGCGAGGTGACCTTTGGTTTGTGTCTGGGAACTTGGATTTCTGGAGTGTCCCCATCATTTCCTAACTGACAGGGTGGTTTATATCGCCTCAGCTATTTGTATAAATTATGTGGCTTATGCTGAACACCTCTACCTCTGGAAGCTTATAATTTTTTTTTTTCCACACTCAAGGTGCCCATATGATTGACTCCAACAAAACTGAACTCTGGTGCTCAGGTGGATTTCTCTCATTTCTCAACAATCATTGCTGAAGAAATTTAGCACGTGTGACTCTATTGAGAGAAGACTCTTGGAAGCTCATACCCATTTCCTCCGGACTTCACTCCATGAACTCCTTCTCTTTAATGACTTTGGGCTTCACAGCCTTTTATTGTAATAAATCACAGCTATATGCTGTGTCTTGCAAGACCTTCTATCAAATTACCAAACTCCGGGCTAGCCTTGGGGAATCCCCAAACAAGCAGATTAGAGTTACCTTGAGGGCAAGAGCCACAACCAATACTACAATATCATCTACTCTGGGAAAGTTTAAGAATCACTGCCTCAAAGTCTCTTCTAATACTCAGATTCCATGCTGCCATTCAAGACCAGAGCGGTCATAACTGATTTTGTGATTATCAGATAATCAACACAGGGAAAGACATTGGATTTCAAATCACTCCTGTTTACTAAATATATTCATGCAAAAAACAGTACCTGCTGCTATGAAAAAATGGACAATATAGTGCATTTCTATCACTTAGCATTTTATATTACTTAGTATTACCAATTAGCCAGGGTTCTCCAAAGTATATGAAAGACAGAAATGTGCACAAACCTTAACTTGCAGATATAAAAAACTGCTTGACTTATCAGCTCCTTTAGAGGACAGCAAGTTAAAATGTTTGCACCCTCCAGCTTTTGCCAGCTCTGCAGACTTGAGGACATAATCTCGATCGACACGAACAAATCCTTCCTGAGGGGGAAAAAGGGTATGAATTATTTCCAAAAAGCTATAAGTTCATCTCAAAGATGATTACTCAGGTTGGGTGACAGGCTAGGAGGCCTGCCGGAGAATGGGGATCTAAATAAAATGCATCCAAGCAGAGGCTCCGGGAAACGCTCCAAGTATGATCCTCAGGACAGAGAGACAAGCCGCGGCAGCAAGGCCGGTGAAATAATAAGAACAGTGACATTGAGACAGAAACACCAAACAAATCTGCAAGGAACAAAAGGAATAACAAGACCAGGCTAAGAAATGGCTTGAAGTCACACATCTCTTTGTCTTTTAGTAACTTTCCGATTCTCAATTTTCTCTGTGTCAGCTCTCATGGGCAGGGGTCTTGGGGCATAGCTGAGAACTCTATCCAGGCACTATCAGAACAAAGTCTATTTAATTTCCCATTTTTGTGTATGCTTTACAACATACTTCATATACCAGGAAAGAGTGAGTCCTCACTTTTTTTTTTTTTTTAATATGGGTATATAATCAAGAATGTTGGGGCACCTGGGTGGCTCAGTGGGTTAAAGCCTCTGCCTTTGGCTTGGGTCATGATCTCAGGCTCCTGGGACCGAGCTCCGCATCAGGCTCTCTGCACATCGGGAAGCCTGCCCCCACTCCCCTTTCTCTGCCTGCCTCTTTGCCTGCTTGTCATCTCTGTCTGTCAAAAAAAAAAAAAAAAAAATGTTTGGTGACCCCTGGTCTAGACTTAGTCGGGTAAGTGTAGGAGTAGGGTATTTCTTCTTAATTCATATCTCAGCATTAATGTATGCTCAGCACATGACGGGTAATCTCGAAACATTTGAATGGATGAATAAAAGTCCCATGAAAGCAGAGAAAGGCAAATCCAGTTAGAAAAACAACAACAACCAAGTGGCAATAAATGGGAGTGGGGAGAATGGTATAAACAGTAGAATGTAAACTCACTTCCAGGGCCTAATGGAGGGACACATGCCTGTACCCAGACAAGGGAAAGCCAGAAGCAACAGCTTCTCAGGACCACCATCAATGCTGGCATCCTCAAATTCCAGAGTGCTGGAGAGGAGTCTAAAGCCTAGTAAACTTTAAACCTACAACTACATAATGAAGTTTTCTATAAGGACGATTCCAAATCGGAAGATTACGTTACCACCGTAATGATAGTTCAAGATTTGGCCTAGGGGACTTATTGATCCTAAGTGTTTTATTTCATAAGGAGAGGTGGGTCTTGCACCTCCGGAAACACCATATCCAACCGCTTCATTGGGAGATGTGAAAACAAGGGCCAGTGACCTGGTGAACGTCCGGTCGGAAGAGAAAGCTGAGAGCGGAATGCCGATTCTTGCCTCTGAGCCATGCTCTCCACTGTGCTCAGCTCCTGCTCATCTCACACCGCCTGCAGCTAATGCGGAGGGCTCACTCATGACTGGGGTGGCCCCACAAAGATGTCTGTGTGCCGATCCCCGGACCTGTGAATATGTTATACAGCAAAGGGAAGTTCAGGCTGCAGGGGGAATTAAGGTTACTAATCAGCTGACCTTAAAATAAGGTTATTCTGCGTGATCAAATGGGTCCAATGTAATCACAAGAGTCCTTAAAGGTGTGGAAGAGAAGGGACGAGCTATGCAGTGTGAGGAGTACTCAGGCCCCTGTTCCCAGCCCTGAAGATGAAGGGAGGGGACCGCGCACCAAGGAACGCAGGCAGCCCCTAGTAGCTGGAAAATGTAACGACATGGATTCCGCCCCCCCCTCCCCAGCCTCCAGAAGGGAACACAGCCCTGTCGACCCCTGGATTTTACCTCAGCAAAATCCATGTTGCATTTCTTACTTATAGAACTGTAAGATGATACATTTACGTTGTTTTAAGCCACTAAAGATGAGGCAATTTGTTACAGCAGCAATAGGAAACTAATCAGATTTCAATTTTAAAACAACGGGCCCAAACTTTTCCAGATTTGTATGGAAGTCGGTCATAAAAGCAAAGTAAGCATATTGTAAGTATAGAGCTCAGTGACTTTTCATCAACTGAACACCCTCTGTAGCCAACCCCCAGATCAAGAACTAGAATGTCATCCTGAACCCCAAAAGCCTCTCCTGTCCTCCTCTGTCAGCAGTGACAGTATATTTTTAACCACGCCCGCTACCTGCAGGGCAGTGTTAGGTCTCACCTGGCGTAACATAAACGTCACTGGTCACCACACATCACCACCCCTTTTTCCGTGTTGTACACGTGCACATTTGAGCCTCACAACAGACTCCCCTACGCGCTGACTCCAACCCATGGTACTACTCTTCCACACCCGTGTGAAGCAAACCGCGTTCCTGCCCTGTCCCTCAAGGAGGGCCCTGAGTCTCCTCAAAGCCAGTCTCCGAATTGAGATTTTACATGCGCTGAAGGAATCCCCAAACTCTGATTCCGAGAACAGGTCCGTTATTCACAATGAAATCCCAGCGCTGACTAGTGAAATCAATTCCATTTCATTGTTGCTGCTGTTTTAGCCCTATTTCTTGGAAGCGTCATCATAGTTGTCTCTGTTAAAATGCGTTTTTTTCTTTCATCAGCTTCTTTAAAAAATAAAGGAAAGATTCAGCCAATCACAAGTCCCTGGACCGACGCTGTCTCTCTCGCTTAATCCAGGGCCAGTAAAGGGATAATTTGATTAAACTGAGACCCTAATTTATTTGGCTTTAGTTCTGGATCAACCTCTTCTTAATAGAGTCCTGCCATCTCCAATTGTTTGATGAAAATTAAAGTGACATAAATGCCATGGGACTTTTTCAATCTGATTAGTCAGCGAGAGCACGTCAATACCACCCTAGCCATCAGACTCTGGCGTCCTTCCTTTCACCGGCCTGGCTAACAACTGACAACCGCTCCGTGAAGGACGAGCGCCCACGCTGCCGCGCAGACCCCCACACTGGGCCCGTCATCCCTGTTCAATGGGCCCTGTTGACGAGGTGCCCATACCTTTCTCCACTGCTGTTCTCTGGACAAAGCTAAATATTGTTTTATTAGCAATCAATGGCTGTTAATCCAAAATGATTTCACAAATCCTCTGAGCCCCCAAGCTGATTATAAATACGCATTTTTCCAAGCCCACAATTTTTGAATTTCACTTCCCCCACCCTGATGCG
Source organism: Mustela nigripes (assembly GCF_022355385.1). Taxonomy (NCBI): domain Eukaryota; kingdom Metazoa; phylum Chordata; class Mammalia; order Carnivora; family Mustelidae; genus Mustela; species Mustela nigripes. Next base: position 31,924,549 of record NC_081557.1, read on the forward strand.
TGGCCTTTTAGCTGATGAATGAAACTCAAAAGCAGAGGGGTCAACGGCTTTCAAGGACTTAGAAACCAAACTTAAGCGTGGATCCTGGTGACAGCCTTGGAGATACCGACACACACTAATTTTCTCTGCAGTGAGGAAGATTCTATTTAGAGATAGAAGGAAGCTGTCTTTACAATCTAATTAACATCCTTTCTTGTTCTCTAGCGGTGCAGATAAAAACAACAACAATAGAAGAAACAAGCTAAAGCAAGCTATTTCATAACCCAGAAACACAGTTTTCATGTGTTTTCCCAGAAAAATCATATTTAGTTTCTCAAACCATATGGCAAGAGAAAAGACATCTCTTCTGAGAGCATTACAACCATTCTGTTGCAGTGTCTTTATGATTCTTTACTCAGTGTGTCTTATTTTAAGCTAGAAATCAGAGTTTCTTCCAGAAAAAGGAACTGATTAGTTAAGTTCCTACTATAAATTTCCTTTCCCAGCACCTGCTCGAAAGAATAAACACAACATAATACAACTTGGCAGAACCTCCACAGGCTCTACAAACCATTTACTCTTTAAATCTTATTAAAATCCAAAGCTACTAAGTATTTCTTCTAATCTTCTTTACCCATGCCTGTAAACTAGGAACACACCAGCTTACAAACAACTTCTCCTGCTGAAGTATTTCGGCACTGATGGGCATGACCAGAGAGCACCCTACAATGACTCAACATCCGGGGCTTCCTTTTCCAAGGAGGAAGGATCTGTCATTCTGTAAAGGGGTGCACTTAGCCACATTCCTGCTTCAGATTCTGTCTGCTTTGCTCCCATTTCAACCCAGCCTGATAAATTAGACTAGAAGACAGAGATGCAGACAAACAACAAATGGTATAATGCAAGACCTCATTGGTTGGTGTTTCTGGAGGGCATCTCTCTATTTAATGTATAGTGGTGGAACCAAGATCCCGGTTAGAGAAAAAGCTCTGGATAGAAAAAGAAAATCAAACAGATAACTGAGATTCCTGAGTCTATCTCTTATGTTCTCACATAATGGTTCCATGTGGGGGTCTTCTTTTCTCTGGGTGATGGAAGTCAAAGAATTCTGCAGACTAAAGGGGGTCTCAGTGGCCACCTCCTTCTCAGTACTGACAAGGAGGCACCGGCCCATGGGAGCGACCTAGCACACCCAAGGTCCCATGGCTATTTAGTATCCAAACACAGTCTCAAGCCACTGAGGCCCTATGACTTCACAAGCCCCCTTCTAGACATCGAATCAAATGGTACACATGACAACAGGCGGCAGCAAGCTTTTCTCATAAAGGATGAGAGAGCAAACCCTTTCAGATTTGCAGGTTTCTGTTACAGCAACACAGCTCTGCCCTCACAGCAGCCACAGATAATACATAAAGTAATGAGAGCAGGAGTGTTCCAATAAAACTTTATTTATCAATACTGAAATTGGAATTTCTTAAATTTTCACGTGACATATTATTCCCCTGTTGACATTTTTTAGCCATTTGAAAATACAAAAACATTCTTAGCTCCATGGGCTATACAAAAACACACAGGCTGTATGTGGCCCACAGCCTTGGTCCGCAAACCCCTGGGTTCGAAGGATGTTTCATTAGAATCAGAAGCCAGGAGACTCTAACAAGGCCTCATGAATGTTACAACAGCAGCTTTAATCACATTACTGGCATTGTCCATTCAACAGAATCCAAGAACCTGGACGGCGAGGAAGCCAATGGAGAGGCAAAACCTTATGACACCACCTCGAACTCACTAGCCACATCCTTCTCTGAATACAAATAAGGGGAAAACGCTATTCTCAGTGACATCTGCGAGTTTCTGCTCTACACCCCAAGCCAATGTAGATCTGGTCTTGAAAGGGTATTGCAACCTTTACCGGCACACAAGTTGCTTCTTAAAGCCAGGTGAAGGCCATCTGGGACTCTAGTACATAAAGAAGCAGCAGGAGAAGAAGACTAACACAGCCTAATGCCTTGTGAAAGCAGCTCCAAACAAGAGGATGGTTGGCTTTGTCTAAATCTCCCAAGATGCTACAAACAGTTTCCAGCCTTGGAGATTCGGACCCTGTAGATCTGGAGCCAAGTAAGGAAGCCACTGCACAGACTGGAGAGCTGCGGCCTGGGAATGTGAGAAAGATCAGCATCTAACACGATTTAAAGAAATGGTTTTCCAGACAGCTGAAAGGGCCAGCAGACCTAGCCGCACACCAGTTTCAGAGGAAATCAGAGAAGACTGAACTTTATGGGTTGTAATATTTTTCCCCAAAACTCCCATGTTGAAATCATGAGTTCTAGTATCTCAGAGTATAACCTTATTTGGAAACGGGGTCACTGCAGATGACATTAAGTTAAGGTGAGGTCATACTGAGTAGGGTGGTTCTTAATCTACTTGTACTAGTGCTGTTGTAAAAAGGAGATATTTGGACATAGCCACACGTACTTGGGAAAAACACTGAATGAAGAGATATAGAAAGAAGGAGGTCATCTATGTCATCTATGAGTCAAGAAGAGAAGCCTAGAAGTTCCTTCCCTCCCAGCCCTCAGGGGAACCAAAGCTGCCAACACCTTGATCTCAGACTTCAAGTCCCTAGAGCTATGAGACACTAAATTCCTGCTGTTTAAGCCACCCTAGGTATGGTGCTTTGTTATAAGAGCCCCAGCAAATTCACCCTCTGAAGATCACAGAGAAACAAGATGGCTACTCAGAGGGTGTCAATAATGAGACAGAAATCCGGAATTTCTTGACATTTCTGTTCTGCAAAGTCCGATTGCTAAGGAAAACTGCGGGATGTTCCAGTTACAAAACAGCTCCAGAATGACACCAAGCTTGTACCAGCTTCTCAGTATCTACCTAATGAGCTCTTTTTCTGTAGACAGGGCTGCCGACCCAGAATACCAGTAGGATGAGTTTGGAAACCCATAGTCCCCATCAAACAACTATTACTACCTAGCCACCTGGGAACTGTCACCTCTTTTGAATTGCCTAAAGTTATCACAACCTCCAAATTTTGTATTGCATCCAACCTAAATTAGCATCAAATTTCTTTAAAAAAGACTTTCTGGAAGAAATGTCAGTTTTCTTTCTGTCACTATCCTCTTGAACCATTTAAATAAACCCCAACTCATTTCTGAGATTATGTTTGGCTTACTAGTTTTTTTCTCTGCTTACCCATTAATCCTTTTATCTTTTCAAACCGATTTTGGAAAACAAACTGATTTTGGAGCCTGAGGGGTAGGGAACCAACTCCATCTTAAAAAAAAATAGTCTGGAGAGGAAAGACATCCGATTCCTCTGATTAAAATTGCTTTACACAATTTCAGTGCAACAAAGCAATTTAGATTTTTTCTTGGGGCACCCTATAATGAGATTTGCCTTATGTCATGAAAATCAACTGCTCTATACCTAATGCAGTGGTTTTTATTTTGCTGAGTCACTGCCAAAATCAGGCTGGCACTTGAGACAGTTCAACTTGCAGTGTACTAGAACAAAAGTTTTTCAATGCTTTTTGGAGGGCACGCTGCTTGTGACTCTCCCTGGGACAGAAACTATACTAGATGCTGAGCAGGAAAATGACCCTTTCTAGGAGACACAATGCACTAATTCCTGGGAGATTAAACTTCTCTATAATCCAGACTTCCAAGCACTGAGCTCAAAACCCAGCTGGGTTCCAAAGTGGACATGATAGAACCGCAGAAGATTTGGAAATACATCCCTACCAAAAGCATAAATAGAATTATTCTTTGGATCACCAACAGGGCCAGAGAAATACATCTGAGCTGAACTCCTTAGTTGGTATGAACCAACAGTTCTTAGCCTAATGATTCTGATACACGGGCCTGTTCATAAATCTATGATAAGGCGGCAGCATCATGGTCCTGCAAATTTAATAGACACATTTAGGCACCTATGGGGCTCAGTCCGTTAAGCATCCAACTCTTGCTTTCGGCTCAGGTCATGATCTCAGGGCTGTGAGATGAAGTCCCACTTCGGGGCTCTGCAATGGGCATGAAACCCGTTTGGGATTCTCTCCCTGTCTCTCTGCCACTCCCATCTCCCTCCCCCTCCACTTTCACTCTTGCACTCTCTAAAAAAATTTAAAAAAAAAATAAATAAACACATTTAGCTCCAGCAATTTTCTGCCAGAGGAATAAACTATAGTCAAGGTATAAATTAAGATGTATTAACACGTGCTGAGGATCTACATAGTAAGCAATGACTTTTTTTTTTAAGATTTTATGTATTTATTTGACAGAGGGAGAGATCACAAGTAGGCAGAGAGGCAGGCAGAGAAAGAGGGGGAAGCAAGCCTCCTGCTGAGCAGAGAGCCTGATACGGGGCTTGATCCGAAGGCAGTGGCTTCACCCACTGAGCCACCCAGGCACCCGTAAGCAATGACTTTTAACTAGATAGTAACCTAGGACTTCTGGACAGAGGCTGATGTGATTTAGAACACCATTAAAAAGAAGATAAAACGTGGATTAGAACAGTTCTGCGTCAGTTAGGGCTGAATCACCACTAAAGGCTGAGTCATCACTAACGGCTAGCTGAATCGTGCCTCTGTTCTGATGTTCTGTATCTTAAGTTTTAAAACTTGGCACGAAAATAGGTTGATGTAAATCATTCATGTGAGAGAGAACGCTTTAAGTTAAAAACATTTATAAGAAAAAAAAAAAGCTTATTGCTAACAGCATGAGCCAGTTACTTTTACTCAGACATAATGGTCTGCCTTAGTCAGGGGATGTAAAGACAGCAATATTTGTAAGAGGCAAGACCTTGTAAATATTTATGATGTCTCCAGCATGAAGACCTGAACTCAAAGGTTACTTTGAAGGAAAGATGAATTTATCAGTACTATTCAAAGTTCAGCAAAGGCTACAGCAGTATATGAAATTGTAAATGATAAGAGCTTATTACATGTAAGCACTACGGATGTCAAGAAAAAGAGTAACCAAGAAAGGAATCGTTGACATTACCAGCCAGCGGAAGAGAAAGGGGTCTTATGTCTTCCTTACCGCCCCGGCTTTTTTTCTGGTAGTACCCAGGCAACAAAATCCAACATCATGACCTTGAAAGGCAGAAGCGTAGTCATCCAACTTCTCAAAGTCCACCACTTCTTGATTCTAGACAACAAGGACACAGCTGTATATAACTTGATGTTATTAAAAAAGAGGGGGAAAATCCTCCTCTAGATTTAAAGAATAAATTACAGAACATTACTGAACAGGCTACTCATTTGTCATAAAACTTTGCAAGCTCTCTTCTCTGGCCTCTCTTTCTCCTGCCATTCTTATTCTATCTTTTCCATGCGAGTCTATTTTGTAGGGCAGACTCCTATGGCATGAGAATCATAATTCCACAGAGTGCTTATTTTACCTAGTAAGAAACCTCTGAGAGAGCTAGAGTGGCATTGGTGCAGAGTGGCAAAAAACTGGGGCATTAGATCTTAAGCATGGATATACTTAATAATGTACACAATATTAATAAGGTATTGGGTAGTTTTTAAGACTTATGAGCAAGTGACTGTTACAGGTACTGTTCACCAAATGGATACTTTGCTGGGAGATAAACCAGGTTTAAAAATAATATAATCAAACAGAAATTAAATTAAGGAAAATGCATGATCATATTATAAAAATTTTTGCAAGCTCATTTTTTTCCCACTAAAAAGCAATTACCTGAATTCAAAATAACAATCTGTATGTCCATGGTACACATAACTGGGCCATAAGTGATTCGGATCTCTAAAGGTAGGTTCAATTATAATTTTCTCTCTGGAAACATAAAAGACCTGTCTATACTACCAGGAGGGACACCAGTGAAGTACAATGTCAAGACAAGAAATGGTGTTTGGAATCTCAAAGACCTAGGTTCAACTCTTGAGCCTGCTACTTAGTAAGCATGTAATTTTGGTCAAGTTATATGCCTCAGTTTTTCCAGCAACAAAACAGAAATGATAATTTTTCCTTCAGTCCAATTCATGAACCACCTGTGTTAGAAGCAGCCAGTGAGTGCTTCATAAAAAGGCATATATATTAGGAGGTGTCATACCAATACTTCTGAAGCAGAAAATGCATTTTTAAAAAATATTTTATTTATTTGACACACAGAGAGAGTGAGTGAGAGGGAATACAAGCAGGGGTAGTGGGAGAGAGAAAAGCAGGCTTTGCACTGAGCAGGGAAGCCTGATGCAGGGCTTGATCCCAGGACCCTGAGATCATGACCTGAAATGAAGGCAGACGCTTAATGACGGAGCCACCCAGGCGCCCCAGAAAATACACTTTTAATAAGCACCCTAAGTAATTCTTGTGCTCACTCAGATTTAAGAACCTCCATGTAGGGATGCCTGGGTGGCTTAGTCAGTTAAGGGTCTGTCTCTTGCTTATGGCTGAGGTCATGGGGAGATAAGCCCAGTTCAGCGGGAGTCTGCTTCTCCCTCTCCTTCTGACCCTCCTCCTGCTCATGCACTCTCTCACTCTCTCTCTCTAAAACAAATAATTCTAAAAAAAAAAAAAAAAAAAACAACAACAACCTCCATGTCACTTCACAAGTTTGTTGTGAAACTTAAAAAAGATAGATTGAGAAGTTCTCATCATCCAGGAATTCAAATAAAATGCAGTTTTCCTTCCCTACCATCAGCTCTTTCAAAACAGTTTTTCTGACACTGTGAGCATGCTAAAGAAAAAGATGTTCCCATTAAGTACATAACCCAAAGACATGCCACCAAAACTCAGTTATCAAAGCACGGAACTCAGTATCAGTTTCTAATTACTGGAGGTATTTGACACACTCCATGAAGCCAGATGTGAAGACCACATATGAACTAAGTGTGAGCAAAGTCCTGATGGACACAGAATAGATGTAAAATGATCTGACCATGGACCTACAGGGGTAAGAACATTTATTTGTGAAACCACTTGTTGTTTGGGATGTTCTACCTGTGAAGCCTGTGGGACCAACTTCTATTGCTATGGGGGTCTTGGGATCACATTATAGTTTAATTTACTGTATTTCACAGCTCCCTTTACATGGGGAAAAGGATCTCCACAGAGCTCAGACTGCAAATATTTAGGGAAAGTCTGGCATATCCTTTGGTTAACCATGAAAGTGTGACAAAGAGAATATTCCACTTACAAGGCTACAGCTCTGGGATGTTAGGTGCGGCAATTCTTGTAGGTGAATAATCTCACCTTTATTGCCATAGACCTTGCCTGCAATTAACTGACATTAATACTGAGTGCGCAGGTAAATAAAACAGGCAAAATGATTGAGAAAATGGCCCCAGGTTATCAGGCGGTCTCCAGAACCCAGCTTGAATGGCTCTGAAAACTGGCTCTTCTGTCTTCTGAGCCCTCATTACAAGCCAGGCTGGCCTTATAGGGGTCTAGATGGAAAGAAGGGATGTGCCCAGGGTCATTAAAGTGAGTGGGGAGGCCAACCCGGACCTGTAACCAGGACTCCAGCTTCCAGGAGGGGCTCTCACACCCCATTCTGGGCCATACTGTGATCACCTCTTCTCCACCACAGGCCAGGAAATGTTCAGCCTTTAGACATGAATATATGTTCACTCCGAAGAATCACTGCTATTGCATTCTTGAGTCCCAGCTCAAATACCCACCACATTTTTATAAGAATCTTCATCGAAGGTGAGCTTTCTCCGGCCAATGAGCGTGACTTTGGAAAACAGGCTCTGTTCCAAGATTTCTTTTAAGAGCACTCTGCCGGTTTCTCCGCTGGCGCCCAGAATAAAGACAGATTTATTTTGCATCCTGAAGTCTTCCCGAAGCTTCGGCAGTGCCTCAGTCTCGGCCATGCTGCAGAAACAACATGGATAGCTGCTGGTCTTGGGATGTTGAAGGGATGGCCCTTGCTTATCTGGGGTAACAATGGCGGTTTATACACTCTGGGAAAAGGTATGTTATTCTCCGCAGTCTGGGCCCAGGGGAAAGTGCTGAATCACCCGCAGGGCGTGGCACCCTGGCCATCGCCCGAACCTGAGCCAATCTACACCTCCGAAGGGACCCTAACAGGAGAATGCGCCCAGGTGCCATAGCACCCAAAGGCCTCGTTCCCGACGCTACTCCGGGTTCCAGCCCCTTCCCTCCTCCCCCCACTGGGGTGCAAGGGCCCAGCTCGGTCCCCTGCGCGGAGGGGTTACCTGGAGCCAGGCCCCGACCCTGCGTCCTCAGGCCGCAGCAGGAGCAGGGCGGCGACCAGTGTCACCGCCGCAGCCGCCACCGCCGCCGCGCTTAGCGCCGCGGGCCCGGCTGTCCGGGCTTCACCCCCTCCCCGCGGTTCTTTGTCCCCTCGCCCCATTCGGCGGGTGCCCCTCCCAGGTGCCACCGGGGGTCGCCAGCAGCAGAGTCTGCGCCTACCCGATTACGTCTCCGGGTGACTTCGCGACGCCGCTTCCTCGCTCCGCCTAGCGGGGCGGGGCCTGGGGGAGGGCGGGGGGCGGACGGGTGTTTGGGCGCAGGGCCGGGTCGGCAGCCTACACGTGCGCGGCGCCGGGCGTTGTCGCGAGCTTGGAGACCGCCCCCTAAACGTCAGCAATCGCGAGCACCCTCTTTCCGCGCTTCGTGTCACCACCCAGGCTAAGCTCGCCCCATCCATGGCCTCAGCCAATAGACTGGACCTTTGCTGGTTTCTAAAACAGGTTTCAGTTGTATATTGGACAACTCTGTCTCAAGTTCAGCACGTCAAACCTTAACCTTTGCCACCCAACCACTCCAAACAGATGAAACAAACCTACTCCTTGCCCCTCCTGGGTCTCACTGTTCCTTTGCATTCTCACACTCCTCACCCCTCCCTCTCTCCAGCCAGAAATTTGGGCGGTCCCCTTTGATGCCTTTTCCTGGCTTTTCCACAGCCCATTTTAATCAAGTCCTGTCCTATCTGTCTTTCAGATACTTCTCTTGTGTAAGCCTTGCTCTCGCCATAGCTCAACCAGCATAACCAGTTTCCCGGCCCGATCCCAGGCTGTGAGCTAGGGTGACCTTCCACACCCGATCCTGGAGTTCGCTCTCCCAAGCCACATCAGTGGTGTTAAAAACCTAACAGTCTACACCGGACAAGCTCTTGATCTTGGAAGTCCTGGACAGGAGTTAGAATCACAAGCAGGAATCTGAACAACAGAGGCAGAGGGTGTTGTTGGTTATTTGGGGCTACCCAGACTCAAATTCTATCCCTATTTTTGGGAATTCCAAAATAAGTAGGAGGCAGGACCCCACCTCCCACTCTAGAAGCCAAGTGAAAGCGGTGTTCCCTCACCCAACTCCTTGGGAATTGTATGTAGGTGAGACCTGAGCTCAGTTTATCAGACACTGCCATCCAGGTTTTTTGCTTTCGGGGGAGTATTAAGTAGATGCAGTGGAAGCCTGAGATAGGGTTTGGCTGGGTGGGTATAGGATAAGGGCATCCTCTGATCTGTCAGCCAGCTGATGGTGTGCTCGGTTCTGTGTTTTGCCTTCTTAATTCCGGACTGTTTTCAGAGCCTGTTCTTTAGAGTTTCTGTTATTCTTCTAAAAATTTCGTTTCCTGCTTAAATTAACCAGAGCTACTTTCTCTTGCTTGCAATAAAAAAACCTTGAATGAACAGAGCAGAGTGATTTGTTCCCCACTGGCCTGTCACGGTGCTTAGACCCCTCCTTTTGAGTCCCTACAGCTTTTCTACTAAAATGCAACTTAAAATCTTGTCAGCTAGCCCTGTCTCAAGAATTCAACAGATATCAACAGATAACATCATATCTGTTGCAGAGATTATTAACTTTCCTCTAGTGTCCATTCTCCTTCTCTTCTGTATTATTTTTTAGTTGTGACATAACTGCTATACAACAAAACACACTCGTCCTAACAGTTCAGTTCCATGATTTTAGACAATTGTGTATACACCTAGGTAACCCACCTAAACCAAGATGTAGAACATTTCAGTCATCTTGGAATTATACCTTCATTTCTCTTTCTAGGCAATCCCTCCACATTCCAGAAGCAACCATTTTCTGATCTATTAATATAATAGATTAGTTTTGTCTGCTACAAAACTTCATTCAATAAAATCATACAGCATATACTCTTTGGTGCCTCAAGTTTTTCTGCTCAACATAATGCTTTTAAGACTCATCTGTATTGTTTGTAGGATTGCATTATTTTTTTTAAAAAAGATTTTATTTATATATTTGGCACAGAGAGAGATCACAAGTAGGCAGAGAGACAGGCAGAGAGAGAGAGGGAGAAGCACTTCCCTGCGGAGCAGACAGCCCGATGCGGGGCTCGATCCCAGGATCCTGAGATCATGACCTGAGCCGAAGGCAGAGGCTTAACCCACTGAGCTACCCAGGCACCCCTCTAGGGTTGCATTATGACCTTCAAAGTTCCTAGTGACCTCGTGAGCCCCTTTCTTAATAAAAAATAAAGTTAAAAATTCATCTTATATCTGTGTTACTATAAAAACAAATATGTCTGTATTAATTAACATTAATAAAATGTTCTCTTCAGGCTTAAAGTTCATTTGTTCCTCCTGATAGTAAAGAAACTGGAACATTCTCGTGGGCCTGGGCACTGCACCTGCTGTGCCAAATGGTTAATACAGCCCTGGTTGTTTCATGTATCAGTACTTTGTTCCTCTGTATTGCTGCTGAGTGGCGTTCCATTGTATGTATATCCCACAACGGGTTGCATTATCCTCCTCTTGATGGACATTATTCTCCTCTTGGTTTGTTTCCCGATTTTGGCTATTATGAATAAGGCTCCTATGAACGTTCTGTATCAGTCTTTCTGTGGACATATATTTTTATTACTCTTAGGTAAATACCAGGAAAGGAATGACTGAAGAGTTCGCTCAGCTGAACACACCATTTTATTCTCCTACCTACTTGGTATCATCAATCTTTTTAATTTTAGTCATTCAGTGAATGTTAAATGATGATATGGCTCCTCGTCTTTCTTTTAGCAAGAGTCCCAAGTTATATTGGACAACATGGCTGTCCATTTAGATTCTATATTTCCCAGTATCACTTGCAAGCCAATGTGACCATGTGACAATGTTTTAGCTGATGAGCGGCAAGCAGATATAATATGTGCCTGTTTGAATCACATTCTATTTCATTTATTTTTGCATTTTTTAAAATTTATTTTTTTATTTGAGAGAGAAAGCATGAACGGGGCCGGGGCTGGGAGAGGGAGAGAAAGAATCCTCAAGCAGACTCCCTGCTGAACATGGGGCTGGTCCTGGGGTTTGATCCCACAGCCCTGAGGTTGTGACCTGAGCCAAAATTAAGAGTCGGAGGCCTAACTGACTGAGCCACCCAGGTGCCCCTTGAATCACATTTTAAGAAGGAAGTTACCGGCTTTCCCTTCACTTTCCCTTTCCTCCTATCATTAGGCCAGAACATTCTGAACCGCTGGGCCACCTAGTGAGCCTGCTCTGACCATGGGAAGAAAAATACCACAGGCCATGGCAGAGCAAGAAGTTAGAACCTGAGTCCCTGGATGACTTCCTAGAACAGAGACACTTACCCAGCCTGAACTGTCTGTCCTCCTGTGGGCAGTGGGAGAGAAGTAAAGGGCTGTCATGTTGGAACCACCTTAATTTTGTTTCTGCAACTTAGCTGGCAGTTGCCTAAAATCCTTTTAGTCAATCTTGCCAATGGGTACTTAGTGATTTTTTTAATGTGAGCTAAATACTGTGCTAGGCACTATAGATTTTTCCAGGATGAATCAGATACCAGATACAATTACTGTCTCCTGAAAAGGCAAGTCATGAATAATACTTGAGGAGCCAAAAAGAAGTACATGATAACATTCTCAAGCATCCCCAAAACCTTCATAGGGTTTTGCACATGCTAAATGCCAAGTGAGTATACAGACCAAGTGATGGAAACTCAGAGAAAGACAGGCCCATGACTTTTTTCTCTGACAGTTGGCAAGCATCAAAGCCCTGAGATAATGTGATGTGTTCTAAGCCACAAAAGTCCATGGCCAGGGCGGGAGAGAAAAGTATAAGGGAAGGAGGGGAAAAGGAACATGGAAAGATCCTGGGTGAGAACTAAACATTGACCTATCTAGCAAGTTCAGGTTTGACATCACCTTTACTTATATCAAGCCTGTTCGTTATCTTGGCCTCCATTGTGTTACCTGTAAAATAAGAACTGTTTTGTTAGGTTCATTTTGCTCCAAGGAGCAGAGACTCTCACCCCTGCTATATTGTAGGTGAGTACTATAAGGACGCACATATTGTGTAGGGGAGGCCGAATCTCCCAGAAACCTGAAATATGATCTTCCGTAGGGTCTGGCTTCATGGAAACAGAACTGGAAGAGTCGTTCTGTGTTTGGCTCAGATGGAAAATCTTTAGGGTCAAGAATCCATGCATCTTCACTTTTCGGCTATATTTTTTTACTTATACTTTAATTTAGACTCTTTCTGTTTGTAGCAATTGAAACACCAACTCAAAATGCTTGGAGCAAAAAAGAAAATATACTGGCTCATGCATATGAAAGATTAGTGTGTGTGACAGCCGTGAGCATAACCTAGAGTCAGGTCTTAGCCAACAGGGCCAGGACTCGGTGTCCTTCTGACTCCCTTGACTCTGGTCTCCTTCAAGTTGATCTTCTCTCAGACCCCACAAGATAACCTGAAGGATGTGAGCAGCTCCAGCCCTTCACCCTCTATTTTAGCCAGGGTCGAAGACAGTAAAGCTAATGGCACTCCAAGTGGGTAATCTAGGGTAAGTGTACTACATGGATGGTATTTAAAAGATCAAAGGTGGGAGAGATGATAAGTCGCTAGAACTTAGGACCGTCCCACAGAAGCTGTGATCTTCAGTGGAGGAGACTCCACCGGGGAGAAGTCAGGGGAATAATGCCCCAGACTTCCTCTTCTCCCTCCCTCTGGTCTCCTGCTGGTACTTCTAACTGGCTGAATTCAACTAGAAGTCAGGGGGAACTTACATGGTGCAGACTAGGTTTCTCAGGGGGCATAGAGCAGGGGGAAGGAATGAGGAGAGTGGATCATTCAAGACATCAAGTGCATCCTCCCAGATTCAAGTTTAACAGAAAAGGGCACAATTGTAAACAAAAGTCCCCAATTTTACCTCTTCATTCTGATTACATGACTATCACCGTGGCCAATGGAATGAAGCCTGGATGGGGGTGAGGAGGTAGAGCCCCCAGGGAAAGTAGATGTCACTATTAAGAGAAGAAAGGAGAATGGATGTTAAATGGCATCTAAAGTCGTCATACTTGTCCATTTGTTACCCCATTTATCCATAAATATCTATACCGGATCTTTTTTTTTTTTTCAAAGGAGGGCTATACCTGAATGTAGCATGACTGGGACATCTGGTTGGGCACAGAGAGTTTGGATTTGATAGAGATAAGTTTTTGGAAGAAAATTTTGCAGTATTCCCCTGTCACAGAATAAATGCAACCATGACTTGCATTCAACAGTTTAGGTAGCTGATTTAGTATATCTACTTATGTTCTTGACAGTGTTTTTTTTTTTTTTTCCTCCTTTTGAAAGCTGTGGGAGTGGAGAGCTCTTGGCATATGTGCCCATGTTTCTTTCCTGCCGCCATGCTAATTTTTTTTTTTCATTTTATAGGTGGAGAAACTGAGTCACATATCTGTTAAATCTTTGATTTAAGATCATAGAGTTAAACTTGGGTGTCAGGACAAGAACCTAGATATCCAGATCAATGACAAAATATTAATGATACTACTGCAACTCTAGAATCTTTTTTATGAAAGCATAGTTCTTCTTGTTTTTAGCTGATTGTCCTATATTTGTTGTTGTAATATTCAGGTTCCCTAGCATTTTGGAATGTATTCTGTCAGTGATCCGTGTTGAGGGAATGAGGTAGGTGGGAGTGTGGCTGGTTTTGAGGGGCCAAAAAAATCGATATGGCTGTAATGGGAGGATGAAAGCATATGACAGGGACAGAGGAGAGGACACTGGAGAGGCAGGTGGGGTCTAGACTGTACAGGACCTCCTAAGATAATTTATCATTGTAATTATGATTTATTTTTTTAATTCACTAAACATAATTTCTTACCATTGTACTTTCAATGGTTTTCTTCAATTTGAAGTAGTGACATATTACTTTAATTACTATTAGTACATTTATTAATACTTATTACTATCAGTACATTTAATACAGTATGTAAGAATGAGTAAATTTTAAAAATTTATTAAACATTTTAAAAAATATTAAGAAAAAGGGAGTGTGTAGTACATGCAGGATATGACAAATTCATGAAGATAGTATTTAAATGAGTACCATTTGGAAAACACTGGTGTGCTGGGCATTTTTCATTTATCTCTGCAGACCTACTTTTCACCCTGCATCCTCTTCCATGACCCCAGACCTGACTTCCAAGGCATGCACCATCTGGTCTCCCTTGTCCTCTGGCTTCTGGTGGGATTTGGCCAGTGGGAAGCCCAGGTGGGAGATGGAACGGGGAGAAGTGTGAATTTAGGGTGTTAATCCTCCCAAGTCTCATCTTAAGGGTTGTTGTGGGTTGGCGCTCTAACAGAGAGCACAACTCCTGCCTGCCTACCTCCCTTCCAGTTACAGGCACTCTCCCAGGTTTTGGTAACCACTTCCTGACATCACCCATTCAGACCCTAGTGTGGTAAAGCCTCCTGCTGGTGCTGGCATTGGGACCCAGCACCATTCCTCGTTTGTTCTTAACCTTTCCACACCCTTGGAACTCTTCTCTTTTAAAAAGCTCTTCCATTCTACCATTTGAACACACTATTATTTACTGCCAAAACTCTGACCAGTGCACCAGTTACATTGGAATTCTTGAACTTTGAAGTCAGGCAGAAGTAGATGTAAATCCTGGACAGCCTCTGAATAGCTGTGTGGCCTTGGTCAAGTCCAAGTGGCCAAGCAAGTATCCATCGACCCAAGAAGCGTCTACCTTATGAGGTCAGGCACCACATCTATCTAAACACCAGAGCCCTAGCTTTGGGGGCAGTGTTTAGCACTTAGTAGGTGTTCAAGAAAATTTTGGTGTACATGGATTTTCTATATAGGAGACCTAGGAGAGAAAGAGGTCAGCTTGTCAAATATCCTTACTTTATAGATAATGCCCAAGAACGAGGCATGACTTGTGCAAGCAGTAAGCCTCAGGCATGCTCTTTAATAGTGACAACACGGGGAAGGGTGAAAGAGGAGGAAATATGACAAGGAGCTCATGGACAAAGGTGCCCTGCCCATACCACCCCATGTCCTTGCAGAGCTCATCTCCTTCCCCAAATCACAACACCTCAAAAGACAGCTCCCTTCTGAGGGGGAATTCATTGGGTTAGCACATCTGCTTTCCAGTAAGAAGAACCAACATGAGGCATGCCTGCGAGGCTCAGTTGTTTAAACGTCTGCCTTTGGCTCAGGTCAGGATCCCAGGGTCCTGGGATTGAGCCCTGCATTGGGCTCCCTCCTCAGCAGAGAGCCTGCTTCTCCCTCCCCCTCTGCCTGCTGCTCTGCTTACTTGTGATCTCTATCTCTCTGTCAAATAAATAAATAAAATCTTCAAGAAGAAGAAGGAGGGGGTGGGGGAGGAGGTGAAGAAAAGGCAGCAGCAGCAACTGCAACAAGAGGGAAAGCACACTGAGGATCTGAGGGTCCTATACTGAAGACCATGAAAGGGAACCAGCCTGGAACAGAGGGTTTATTTGAGACATTGGGCTGGATGAGTAGGGAAGCCACAGATGTCTTGAGCCCTAAAAGTCAAGAAGTGAAGGCACGGTGCACTAGTGTTCTAGGGCCACCATAACAAATCACCAAAGTAGGCAGCTTATAACAACAGAAATTTATTCTTCCCCAAGTCTGGAGGCCAGAAGTCTGCAGTCGAGGAGGCAGCAGGGCCACGTTCCTGCTTGAGGATGTAGGGGAGAGCCGTTCCTTCCTTCTTCCAGCTTCTGGAGGATCCAAGCATTCCATGGTTGTGGCTATAGTATTCTCACTCTGCCTATCTGTACATGGCCTTCTCCTCTGTGTGTCAGTGTCTTGTCTGTGTTACAAGGATACTTGTTGTTGGGTCGCCCAGATAATCCAAGATGATCTCATTTGGAGACCTTTAACTTAATTACATCCGTCAAGATTATTTTTTCCAAATAAGGTGACATTCACAGGGGTTGGGATGTGGACATATCTTTTGGGGGCCACCATTCAACCCACCACAGATGGCAAATGGGACAAATGTTCATCAAATTTAAGCAAAAGAGTTGCTTGATGAGCTCTGCGTTTAGTGGGTGAAGGTGAAGCTGGCAGGGGTGTGCAGAGAAGGGATAAATACAGAAGAGGGCTTGTGGTTGAAGCCCTCGCCAGAGTAACCCAAAGCGGGAAGGTGTGGACGGGAGAATCACAGCAGGAAAGAGAAGGAAGTAAAGCATATGAGAGACTTTCTAAAATAACTATCATCCTTGGTTATTCAAAGTTCTGTGCAATTGAAAGAGCATAGGATTTCAAGTTATAAGCCCCAGCTTCAACGCTGACTTGCTGTACATTTGGTCAAGTCTTTCTTTGTAGTCTTCTCTCCTATAAATGGGGGGATCATAGCAAAACCAGCTGACTGCCCAGATTAATGGCAAAGTTCCAATTAGACAAGACATGGGAAGGCAGAGGAGGTTAGTTAACTGGTTATGCCATGGGATCAGTGCACCTGGTTTAAAGTCTTGGCTCTGCCACCAGCAGCTAAGTCACTTTCGGCAAGTTCCTTAGACTTTCTATTCCCTGGCTTTCCCATCTGTCAAGTGTGAATGATGGTAATTACCTAACTCATGGAGGTTTTGGCAGGGGGCTCAATGAGATGATGCAAATAAAGCACTTAGTATCTAGCATTTGACAGGCACTGAATGCATGTCTTATTACAGGGAGGAACTTTGCAAACTTTGTTTTTAAAAAAATTCAAGTACTGAGCGACTTGTCATTCTGACTACTCTGAAGCATCTCTTGAAGCTTCAGAAAAATGAAGATGGCTGGGTCTGCCCTAGACCTAGAATTAAGCTCCATAATTTTTTTTTAAGATTTTATTTATTCATTTGAGACATTGATGCAGACAGAGAGAGAGAGCTGAGCAGGTGGGGGGGTGGCAGAGGAAAAAGGAGAAGCAGACTCCCCACTGAGCGGATAGCCCTACATGTGGTTCGGTCTCAGGACCCAGAGATCATGACCTGAGCTGAAAGCAGACCCTAACCATCTGAGCCACCCAGATGCCCCAAGATCCATAGTTTTTAAAGCTTCTCAGATGAATCTGCTGCATGAAGGAGAAATTCACCACAGCAGAACACGTTATTAGGACCCATTTCCTAATATCCATAAGGAGAACAGTCTTTACTTTAAAGAGACCATGTAAGTGGCCTGAAGTATCCTGAGCCTAACACCTCCTTTAAAAAAAGTGTAGTACTTATTAACATGTCAAGTACCATTAATGACTTCTTATGTATTGACTCATTTAATACCCACAACATCCTTACAGAGCAGGAATTTTTGGTATTACAGAAAAGGAAACTGAGGCACAGAGAGGTTAAGCAGCTCCCCAAAATTCACCCAGTTAGAAACGTAGGTAGGTAGGTAGCACCGGTGTTGGAACAACAGTCTTCTGGCTCAAACAATGACCCCTGACAGATTCTCTCAAAGCTGCAGTGTCCCTCAAGAACGTGACCTCTCTAAACCTCAGTTTCCTATCTGTAAAATGAGGATTATAACATGACTTACTTCACAGGGGACTCGTGAAAATTAAGTGAGATGCTGTATGCAGAGTACTCAGCAATGTATTTAGAATCTACTGAGCACCGATTGAAAGTCAGCCATATTATTCATAATTTTAACACAGGATCACTAATTGTTTAGTTATACGGAAATATAAGGCAGGTTTCAACTTCAGTGTAAGAATCTTTTATTTCCCAGCTGCCGGGGTAGGACATCTGATTCAAGGCCATGTGGGAATCTGTCACTTGAGTTTACCTCCTAAGCTCTGTTTGTCAGAGCTTACATGTCTAGCACTTACAGTCTAGCACTGGCATGTAAGAATTCTTTGGTGCGTGCAAGAGGGCTTGAGGAGCTAAAAGGGCCATTTCATTAGCGAAGAAACACAAACTGCACGACACCAAAGGACAAGCCCCTCTAAATAAAGGAAAAATGAGTGGGGAACAGTTGAATCTTCTTCCAAAGAGAACTTCCTGCAGTTTCAACTTCTCTGGGAATTCAGAGCCTTAGCCCGAGGAAGAGGGAGAGACCTAGAGGGGCCAGTGAGAGCGGTCCTGCTAGATAACACGTGACACACACTTCCCCTACCTGCCGTTTACAGGCGGTGTGATTCTCTAGGAATAGGAGCCGGGGGAGAAGTCAGACTGATAAAGGAGATCACAGCCCCTAGGGGGACTGGGAAAGCCCAGGTCACATAATATTTTACAACTCCTGACACAGGCATTGGTTACAGTAGCGTGCGGAGAGACAAAACGAAAGTGTAGTCTGTAAGGGTGTGTGCGCATCCTGTAGGAAACAGATACGATTTCAGTTTCCGCCCCTCCACTCCCGCCCGGGTCAGCACCTTCTATTAGTTTCCGCCACAAAGCACTAGGGGGCGCCAGAGATGGCGGAAACGTCAGTCTTCTCGGGACCCCCAGAGTTAGAAAATCCTCTCTGATCTTCATGTAGTGAGAGGACGCTCACTATTAGTTCTTTTTATTTTTTTATTATTTTTTAAAGATTTTATTTATTTATTTGACAGACGGAGATCACAAGTAGGCATAGAGGCAGGCAGAGAGAGAGAGAGAGAGAGAGAGAGAGAGAGAGAGAAGCAGGCTCCCCGTGGAGCAGAGAGCCCGATGCGGGGATTGATGCCAGGGCCCTGGGATCATGACCTGAGCCAAAGGCAGAGGTTTTAACCCACTTAGCCACCCAGGCGCCCCTGATTTTTTTTTTTTTTTTAATGAAATGATGATAGGCATAAGTTTACTGGCTAATACTTTTGGGTGAGGTTGGTAGTTCACAAATGAAAAAATAATTAAGCATTGTTGGAGAATGCAGAAGTAAAGGAGATTGCTAGGGATGAACTAATCTATTTGTTAAACATCTATTAGCTGTTTCTGTGGGCCTGCTGGTTAGATGCTGTCGGGGACACAAAAAGTGAACATATGATTTCCCCCTGAACTCCTTAGCAACTCACAAGTCAAAATGTTCATAATGCTCTCTGGAACTCTCCTTAGCCTCTTCATCTATTCACCATTAACGTCTTCAGAGGAAGTCTGTGGAAGGGATAAGCACAAAGGCCTTGGAGTAAGACAGCTGGGTTCGATTCCCCACTCTGCCACTTTCTAGCTAGGAAGCTGCCTGGGCCCTACTTTCCTCATTTGTAAACTGAGGAGGTTACAATACCTACCTCATTGGGTTTTACAAGGTTTCACTGAGATAATTCATGCAAAGTGTTTGGTACCGTGTCATATTTAAGAGCTCAATGTCTGTTCATTCTTTTTTTTTTTTTTTTTAAAGATTTTATTTATTTGTCAGAGAGAGCGAGCGAGAGCGAGCACAGGCAGACAGAGTGGCAGGCAGGGTCAGAGGGAGAAGCAGGCTTCCTGCGGAGCAAGGAGCCTGATGCGGGACTCGATCCCAGGGCGCTGGGATCATGACCTGAGCCGAAGACAGCTGCCCAACCAACTGAGCCACCCAGGCGTCCCATGTCTGTTCATTCTTATCCAGATACTACCCGTCCTTGGGAGTCCAGCTGAAATCACAGAGAGATTAGGTCCCAAGGCATTGTCTCATTAATTATGCAGGCCAATAAACTCTCTTTTGGTTCAATCACTTGCAACTGAAAGCATCCTGACTTATATGGCAGCTGTATTTATTAATTCTCAAATCTGTGTCAGTTTCTGTGCAAAGTTATTTCCATGTCTTTACTGTCTTCTCTTTTAATCCTCATAATAGCTCTATGATATAGAGATGAAATGGGTACTGATATGATTCTCATTTTATAGATGAGGAAACAGTAAAAAGCATTAAGTAGCCCATGTAAGTTCACACAGCTAAAAAAAATAGAAGAATCAAGATCTGAAGCCATTTCTAGTCCTACTCTTACTATAAAATCGATGTTCCCAGAAATGACAAAACCATGTGCTTTTGTAACATGTTAGAAAGTATGACCTCAGTCATTTGAGACTCCATGTTATAGGCTTACTTCCATACATTAGAACCTTCACTGACTTTTCCTTTCCCTGAATACTGGTCAAGGTCACTATCAGAGCCCTCACATTTATCCCTCAATTACCCACCATGCACTCCTATTTACAGTCTTACTAGAAGGAACAGTCCACGAAGGCAGGACTTTGTGTTGTCCTCTGTTATGTCCCCAACACCTAGGAGGACACTTGACACAATATAGGCACTAAACAAACATTTTCTGAGTGGCTGAACAAACAAATACAGTTCAGCTTTCCTTGACCACATTGGACAACTTGGAGACTAGATTACTTCAGAACATTATGCATTTGACAACATTGGTCAAAAATCCCTTTGCGGGGATTGCCTGTGTGACTCAGTTGGTTAAGCATCTGCTTTTCAGCTCAGGTCATGGTCCCAGGGTCCTGGCATCGAGCCCCACCTCGGGCTCCCTGCTCAGCAAAGAGTCTGCTTTCTTCTCTCTCTGCCCCACCCCCGACCCTCTTGAGTGTGTGCTCTCTTCCCCTACCTCAAGTAAATAAATAAAATCTTTTTAAAAATCCCTTTTTGTTTCTTTCTTCTATATCATCTCATCATAGGAGCTAAATGCACATGCGTACACATGTTGTTGACCGAGAGATATTTCAACTCTATCCTTAAAACGAGCCCCTTTCCTTCAGATTCCATAGCAGGATCCTGTGAGCACCTGCTTAGTCCACCTCAACCGAATGTGAATGTTCTCACCTCTGTTCTAGGCTCCATCCTTAAGGAAAAAGCAGGGTTTACATTCTTGTCACTGTTGTGATGGAACTGGCCACAGCATAGAGCCTGAAAGATCTGGGGTCTCATCCCAGCCTTGCCCCTACTTCTTTAGCCTCACTTAAACCTCCATTTCCTCAGGTGTAAAATAGGAATGATCTCTCAGCTTTCTGTGAGGATCAAATTATATGGTTATGAAAAGGCTGAAAAACCTAGCAAGATATCCAAAGGAAGGCATAAATTTAATACATACATACTATTTCTGGGTAAAAGAGGTTTAAAAATCTCATTTTGATGACTGAATGTCTTATATTGATTGGCTTGTGAGGGTAGCATAGGATTTGGCCAAATGCAAACTGGAAATAATTTAGCTACATAGAATTTGGAAGAAAGCTATTTGGTTGAAATTAACTTAGCTCCTAGGACAATTTCGTCAAAATATGGTTTGGTAAGCATTAAACTAAATTAGAAAAAAAACTAATTTTTCTCCGTTACTGGTTTTACAAAAATTGGTTGTTTTGGTTTACTTTGGGGAGAGGGTTTTTTAAAAAAAAATATCTTTTAGTATTTTTTCACTTTAAGGAATTTATGTTTCTTTTCTTCTGAAGTCATTTTAAGTACGCCTTTGAGTTGGAGTTTTCATCAGTTTGGCCATTTGTCAAATGTGTTTCCTCTCAGGAGATCCGTTGGACATGGATTAGTTAGTTATAATGGGAATTCATAACCGAGTCATTATAAAAACGAATTGTCAGAACACAGTCAGCTACTTGACAACTATTGTAGTTTGTCTTTCAAACATCAGAGCTCTTAGAAACTGGTTGGTTTGGGGTCTTTTTACCACTTTTACGCAATTTACTGTTAAGAGAGCAATGAAGGGGAGAAAATCTTGAGTTCAGGGGAGGGACCATTCAGGACTCCACCGTGGACAAAGACACCATTATCTGCGAAGAACCTTCCAAAATCTCAATTTAAATGTAAACTCAACTGTTGAAGTGGAAAAGGAAAGATTATTTGGGAGGAAGGCAGTGAGGGGTTTTTACTGGTCTTGGTGGTGTCAGCTCGGAGGAAAGCACAAGAGGGCAGTGCAGTGCTAAGTATCTCAGAGCTGACTACGCGCGACAGACTGTCAGGAAAGGGAAAAAGTCAAACTCTTAGAAACAGAACAGGATGGTATTTGTCAGGACCTGGGAGATAGGGGGATGTGGGGAAAGTTGGTAAAAGTGTACAGACATCCTTTAGAACGGATGCCTTGGCACACAAGATTCTTGGGACGACTGGAAAGGACAAGGGACAGGAAGTACTTAGGACAAAAGAGTTGCAGTAGAACTGACTACTATTATTGCCAAATTTTATTGTTACAATGCTTCCCATTTCTGAGCAAGACAAGTAACAGGCAATCTGATTACGAGAGCAGACCGCTCATTTTCCTCCTTTCCTGGGTGAAAAGTGTAATTGGTTTAGAACATGCATTCTCATGGTGAAAAACCATCTACTGACTATGGAGATTGGTATAGTATAACTCATTGGAATATAGACATTAGAGTTTCTGCAGTACACAGAAGATGAAAATGTCCTATTATATGTTACGACGTTGGTAAAGAAAGTTTAGGAGGGGTGCTTGGTTGGTTCATTTTGTGGAGCATGTGGGGTTGTGAGTTTGAGCCCCATGTTGGGCATAGAGATTACTTAAATATGAAACCTTAAGGGGCGCCTGAGCAGCTCAGTCGGTTTAGCTCAGGTCATGACCCCACATCTTGGAATTGAACCCCACGTAGGCGTTCCTCTGCTCACCAGGGAGCCTGCTTCTCCCTCTCCCTCTGCCTACTGCTCCCCCTGCTTGTGCTCTCGCTTTCTCCCTGTCAAATTAATAAGTAAACAAAATATTTTTTAAAAATCTTAAAAACAACAACAAAGGTTTACGAGTAGAGCCCAGCAAGTCAAGAATTCATAATCGCCGGGCGTCTGGGTGGCTCAGTGGTCATGATCTCAGGATCCTGGGATCGAGCCCCGCATCAGGCTCCCTGCTCAGCAGGAGCCTGCTTCCTCCTCTCTCTCTCTGACTGCTTCTCTGCCTACTTGTGATTTCTGTCTGTCAAATAAATAAACAAAATCTTAAAAAAATACACATAAAATTAAAAAAAAATTCATAATCCCATTTTTCTTGTCAAATTCCAATACCTGTTCTAATAATAGTAGTAACAATAATAATGTAGTCCTTATTTTTTCAATATAAAAGACTGCCAAACCTTAACTGGTGAAAAGAATTCACCTGGGCATACAACTACCATCCTTCCATGATTTCAATCATAATAAATCACTGTGCTATGGATATATCAGTCAGCAAGTCAATGTTGTCTGGTGAGAGTTTAAAGAAAGGAGTACCAAGGACCAGAGAAAGTCCCTGAAGCTCCCTGGTCTCCTAGAGATTGTTGCATGGGAGTCTAACACTTCATAGGGGTAAATATTCTGCAGATTCAGGAAGATTTCTACCATCACCGACCTGGACACATCCAGGCTGAATCAAGAATTCATCTGGGAATTCAAGTAGAAAGACTTGAATTTATTTTCAAATTGTACATAAGCAAAAAGATGAGTGCAATATCAGCTGCTAGTATTTTGGGATTCTGGTGATCTGAAATACTCTCTATGTATGCCCTTTAGAAACTTTACTTTTTAATTAAAATGTAGCATCCTGTCTTATATCCTTTTTGGTATAAATCCAGCTACATGTAATGATGGGAATGAAATGCAAACATAGTAATTAAATCTTAAACATGTGCTTTTTGTGTTAAAATAACTTTACATGCTTATTAAGATAAAACATCCAAAATATAAGCACTTATTTGAAGTTAATTTCGGCAATAGTCTAGTTGTGCTAATACAACAAAAAATAACCCCCACACAGCCATGTTATACTGGAGAGGATTCACCACCCTCCCCTGTAACCTCAAAAGCACCTGCTTTAATTCACTCTGCTTATAACAAAATCATCATTCAGCTTTCTTTTTTTTTTTTTTTTTAAGGTTTTATTTATTCATTTGTCACAGAAAGGGAGAGAGAGAGCACAAGCAGGAGAAAGGGCAGGCAGAGGGAGAAGCAGATTCCCACTCAGCAAGGAGCCCAGCAGGAGACTCGATCTCAGGACCCTGGGATCATGACCTGACCTGAGCTGAAGGCAGACGCAGAACCGACTGAAACATCCAGGCGACCCATCATTCAGTTTTCTAATATTCTACAAAAATGGATATCAAAGCTACTATCTTAAATGTATTGTGCTTTGGTAATGAAATGTGCACTGCAGGGACACCTGGGTGGGGGCTTAGTTGGTTAGGCATCTGCCCTTGGCTCAAGTCATGATGCCAGTCCTAGGACTGAGCCCTGCATTGGGCCCCTTGCTCAGCAGAGAGTCTGCTTCTCTCTCTACCCACCTCTGCCTCTGCTCATGTTCTCTCTCTCTCTCTCTGATAAAGAAATAAATAAAATCTTAAAAAGAAATGTTCACTGCAACTATCTGAGTTGCAAGGACTATATGTTTATAGGAGTAAAGAAGAAAACCAAAAATATGTTCTTAGTAGGAAAACTAGTGATTTAAATCAAACCAATTCTAAGAGAGTAATGGTTATCAACTTGGATAACTATGGCTAGGGGCCACATGAATGGCTTCATCTGCCAACTAAATTCCTCAATTTAAAGTTGGATGATCCCTTCCCTTGGAACTGCATGGCGGGGGGGGGGGGGGGGTAACACATGGGCCAACATCAATTCATTTGGTTGGTATTCCTCTTTCCCTGGGAGAAGACGGACTTCCAGAGAACATTAGTTCACTCTGCGGTCATGGTTCAATAGTGAAACTAATTGTTAGTAAAACATGCTAATTGTCAGAAACAGATGCATTACTATGGGTAGGTCATTCTTAACAGTGTAATCAAAGCTCTTGGAATGATGATCTGCCCTTGAAATATGGATTCCAGAACTCCCGAATTTAAGAGTTGGAGTTTTTAAGCCGTTCCCGCAGCCTCTTGGGATTAAGGTGGAGACTCCTCTGAACTTATAGAACTCCCCAGGATTCTATTCCTATCTTACTAATTCATTCCATGTGCCTACTCACACGAATGTTTAAGTCCTTTCCTGGAGTCCAAAATGAATCTGATATACATGGAAAAAGACCACTGAATTTGGAATCAAAAGATCTGGACTTGACACTTTCTATTTGACTTTTGGCCAAATCCTTTATCCTTTATGGGGTTCAGTTTCCTCATCTGTAAAGCTAATAGTCCTCACCTACCTCAAAAAAGATGTGAGAATCAAATGAGCTAAGGTATGGGAAAATATTCAATAATCACAAAGCTGCAGACATTTAGGAATGTCTGCAATTTAAAAAACTACAATCAGGTTTAGATCTTAAATAATTATGCTACTAGGAATTTTGGTTATGATTATTCTCCATCTACATTAGACATTCCACTCACTCAGCGATCTGACACCTCGGACAAAGTTCTACAGAATTCCCACATCTACCCACTGCTCCTACACTTTCTAAGCAGTTGGGGAACTGTCAGCCATTACACAAATTAAGCTGTTACCGAAATGACTAGTACTATTATACTAAGAGCCCATGAGCCACCTGTTTCAGAAAAGCCTGAGGCTAAGTTGTCTAATAAGGCCTGGGCTGAGGAGCTTCGTCTTGGAATGTAAAATGCATATCCTTTATGAATAAATCTAGCTTCCAAAGAATGTGACTGTCCAGAGAATCACGCAATCCTAACATGCTAGTCAGCAGCCCCAAAGTCAAAGGCCCATATTGACAAGCAGAGTAGCAGGGAAAGTATCTGTCACTTGCACAGGGCTTTCCAGTTTTCTATGCATTTCCATATGCTACAAATCGAATGTGTATGACTCTCATTATAGGGGCACTGTCAGTAATTTGAGAAGTGGCAACAAAAACTAAGGAAGGAAACAGAATGAGTTAAACCCCTCACAAATATCTTAAAGTAAAACTGTGAAATAGATTAAATACACAGATGTATACCAAATTGAGCTATGGTATTAATATCAATCAGAGTATAAAGCCATGCTTGTACACAGTGGAGCAAAGATTTGTGTCCACTCAGTGTTTTTTTCCTCCTTCCTCCCTTAGTTTCCTAACTCTCCTTTGGGAAAATATTACTAATTTTCTAGTATCTATGTACTTTCAGTAATACTGATCTCATCCTTTGGTCTTGGGGTTAGCCCTGATTGCTCTATACCAATCTGAATAGTCCTGACCTCTATTATTATTCAGGAGTGGTCCCATCACGAGAAAACTTAGGAAATTTTGTTTGAAGGTTCTAGGAAGCACCTTTCCTCCTAGATGTGAAGGAGAAAGTCCATAGCCCAGGATACTACTGGTAGCCATTGTAAAACTAAGAATGAAACCAGCCTACCAAATAAATACACCTAGTAGAAGAGCAGAGCAAAGCTGTACACAGAAGAGGGGTGGAGCCTAATCCATCTCAGGGCTTTCCAGTTATGAAACCCAACACTTTCCCTCTACTTGGAAATTTCTGTTCTTGCCACACAAATCATCTGAAATGATACATTTAATAAAGTACTTTTCCATCATCTATTGAATAATTGGACCCTCACAGTGACTCAGTGGAGTGGGTTTTAGTGTCATCTCTACTTAACAGTAGAGGAAAGAACTCTCAGGTTCATGACCTTCCCAAGTCCATCCATACCGTGGTACATGTTACAGCAGGAAATGGAATCATGTGTTCTAGTCTAAAACAATTGCTGTCTAGTTCACCATGTCATGTTGAAATGCCAAGTTAAGAGCACATTTTGAACTTTTATGACTGAGGCAACATTTAAGGTTTTGTAATTATTAATATTATTAAAATATTGTAGGCATACACTGTAAAATCTAGGATCTCAATCTTTGGCTCTCAGCAGTGGTTAGATTCATCAATTTTTTAAAATCTTTTTGCCATATGGGTCCCCCTGTGGTCTGAGTATGGTGTAATTTTTACTGAGTGTAAGGCAGTTCTTGCTCTGTGCTGCACAACAAAGCAGAAATACTGATCTTAAATTATGTGAAAGTTGAGCTATAAACATCTCATGGTTAGTGCTACTGGCACTGATGTTAAGAGCATCACAAAGAATCTTCAAATTGCTCAATCTCAAAGCATCTGTCAGTCTCAAACCATTATTCTTTGAAGATAGATACGACCGTGTATTAACCTATTGTTAGTTTATCAGTGTTTTGCTAAAAAGCCTGTTCTCCAATGTCATGGATGTGAAGTCTCATTTTAACAGAAAGGCTCTACTGATATTCATTCAGCAAAAAATTTTAAGGACAGACTATGTGTCAGAAACTACTGGAACTCAGTTACACATTTGAATAAGCCAGTTTATTCTACCCTTGCATTTACCTGTCCTTTTGTTTTAATCCAGTCAGCCAGTAATTAGCAATCTTCTAGGTCGAGCATCTTCTAGGGAATGTGAGGGATTCAAGAAGTGCTCTTTGTCTTTGAGAAACTCACAAGACAGAAAAAAAAAAAAAGAAATACTGAAACATAAATCTATGTAAGAAAAACTGAATTACATGCTCATAATGAATATCAGAATGGACCCAGTTTTCAGAAAAGACTTCAGGCAGGTAGT
The DNA here is from genome assembly GCF_022355385.1 of Mustela nigripes. Taxonomy (NCBI): domain Eukaryota; kingdom Metazoa; phylum Chordata; class Mammalia; order Carnivora; family Mustelidae; genus Mustela; species Mustela nigripes. The sequence continues at coordinate 31,952,124 of NC_081557.1, forward strand.
AAAACACAAAATCAGTATCAATAGGGGTAACAATCCTATTTTCCTTAATAGAGGGTCACTATGCCTCAAGAAGACCTACCTCTCTAAATTATGCTCACTTTATGCAAAGATTCCTGCTTTTTTTTTTTTTTTTTTTAATCTGGTTTAATCATCTGATAATAGGAATAAAACTAAAGCCTTCTTCAGGGGTGGTTGTGATTATCCAATCAGATGTACAAGATGAAAGCAGTTTAATACCAGTTAGGATGCTTTCAGTTGTGAGTAACAGATGAGCTTAGATGATACAAGGAATGTACAGGCACCTGGGTGGCTCAGTTGGTTAAGCTTCTGACTTTTGTTTTCAGGTCGGGTCATGGTCTTAGGTCGTGAGATGGAGCCCTAAATCAGGCTGTACCCTTAGCACAGAGTCTGTTTGAGATTCTTTCCCCCTCCCCTTCTGCTCCTCCCCCTATTAGTGCTCCCTTTCTCTAAAATAAATAAACATAGTCTTAAAAAAATAATACAAATAACGTATTCTCTTTCTTAACTTTGTAGTGGATCGAACTTTAAGTACAGCTTGAAGAGGGCTCTACCATTGTTTCTGTCTGATTTTCTTGAATTTTTCCTTCTTTGTGTAATGTCTTCATCTTTAGGTTGGCTTCCTATGCTTTTCAGAGTTTAATACCAAGACCCTCCTCATCAGAATCTCCTACTGAAGTTGAATCTTTGGATGTAGGATGGGGAGAGGGTGTCCAGCTTGTTTATGTATGAACAATATTTCAGGTAACCCTAAGGCACACTAAAGACTGGGAACCACTGCATAGCTCTGAAGGAGGAAAGCTGAAAGAACATAGTCTACTCGAAATTTTCCTATCGTAGGTTAGAATAACTATAAAGCTTTAGCTAACTACTTTAAAGCACAAGTCCATTTATTCTTATTCTACAGGTACTCAGAAAGGAACTGAAGTCTAAGACTCTGTAAACATGATGTTTATCTCCAGTCCCTTGCCTGTGTCCTTCCTTCAGACATTTAGCACATCCACCATTTTCTTTGCATGAGAAACTGTAGAGGGAGAGGCAGATGGAAAGTGAACCTGCAGAGAGTATCACTGGAATTTTTAGAGGAGCAAAGAAAACAGACTCTGGCTATATTAAGGAAAAATGCAAGAAGTCCATAAAGTAGACACTAGGTGCTCACAGAATTGCCAAGAGGCTGAGAGACCAGGCTTGGAGACAGTGAAGGAAGCATGAGACTCCTGGGAGGGTAAGCATCAGGAATGGCCACACCAATAGTCTAGTCCAAAGTCTACTCTGCAATGCAGTTGATGTCCATCTCTCCCAAATCCTTGCACTGCTTGCTCAAGATTGATCCACCAGAAGTCTATTATATGTTACATGAAATGGAGAGTGAAATCTAGCACCTTAGGCTTCTAGGCTAGGAGCTAGCTACTATCTCCTACCAAGACAACACACAAAAGGGAAGTATCCAGAAAGGAAATAAGAAGTGAGACTACCTACAATTCAATAGCAGAAAAGCAAGTAACCTGATTAAAACATGGGTAAAGGACATGAACAGACATTTCTCCAAAGAAGATATATGAAATGACCAATGAGACATGAATATGTGCTCAACATCACTCATCATCAGGGAAATGCAAATCAAAACCACAAAGAGCTCTCACCTCAAAGAAGTTAGGAAGGAAGGCAATTATAAAAAAAGAAAGATAGGCATTGGCAAGAATATGAAGAAATTGGAACCTTTGTACAATGTTGGTGGGAATGTAAAATGGTGCAACTCCTAAGGAAAACAGTATGGAGGTTCCTCAAAAAATTAAAAATAAACTTACCATGTTATCTAGCAATTCTACTTCTGGGTATTATATATAATAGAATTGAAATCAGGATCGCAAAGATACATCTGCACATCCATGTTTGCTGCAGCATTATTCAGTAGCAGAGATACAGAGAAAATCCAACTATCATCAACAGATGAATGGATAAAGAAAATGTGGCATTTACATACTATGAAATATTATTCAGCCTTAAAAAAGAAGAAAATCCTACCACTTGCAGTAACATGGATAAACCTGGAAGACATGATATGAAGTGAAATAAGCCAGTCTCAGAAAGACAAATACTGTAGGGTTCCACTTATATTAATAGTCAGAATTACAAAAGCAGAGAGTAGAATGGTGGTTGCCAGGAGCTGGAAATGGGAAACTGTTGTTCAATGCTTCAGTTATACAAGATGAGTAACTTCCAAAGGTCTGTGATACAACATAGTGCCTATAATTAACATGGTCTTGTGCCCTTAAAGATATATTAAATGAGTACATCTCATCGTAAGCGCTCTTACCATAAGAAAAAAGGAGGACACAAAAAACTTTTGAAAGTGAAGGATATTTATTACTGTCATTGTGGTGATGGCACCATGGGTGTATGCATATGTCTAAACTCATCAAATTGTACATATTAAAAAAGCACAGTTCATGGTTCATGAATTATATCTCAATAAAGGCATTAAAAAAAAAAGTCATGGGACTAATGAATGGCCAGGCAGCCAAATAATGGCAAGTGCCCACTACAGGGGGTTCTGCACTAAAGCATTTTCCAAAGAACCCAGAGCCTGCCATCCAGAAAAGACCCCCCACCCCCACCCCGCGGAGTTTAAACAGTTGCATGACGGGCGGCCATACAGCGCCGCTAATGAGTACCAAGGAGGGACCAAATGAAGTTTCAAATTTTCATCCATCCCATTTAGGTGACCCGCAGGGCGTCTGATGACCAGAGAAAACGCCTGCAGTTCCGGAAACGTCCAGTGGGAGGGCTGTTTTTCCTTTCCGATAGTATTTATTTCTGGGAGTCACATTTATGTCCAGTGAGACTTAAATTCAGAACTTGGGAGTCTTCCTAGGATCCTAGAAACTCTAGTCTGTGAAAACCATTGGCGATCAAACAGCACACTGGTTTGAAAAGGTCCTTGCTTCAGACGTCCTTCTTCACAGCCTGGTATGTAAAGTAGATCTAAGTATGGCTGCGGTGGTCGGTGGTCCGTGGTCGGAGCGGGGTGCGGTCCTGGGCTGCCTGCGTGGCTTCCCCCACGTCATCCACATCCTCCCAAACCCCCGCCCCGATACCAGACAAGCCCCTCGAAGCACCTGTGCCACCCTAAGTTAGTCACCTACTGCTGTAATAAAGCTGCATAGTAAACTAATCCTCACACTCAAGGCGTTGTAACCAAGGGCATTTATTTTATCTCACGGTTCTGCAGAATGCGTGGGGTCTTGCCTGGATTAGGGGAAGGAAAGGTAAGTAACTGTTTAGAGTTGAAGGGAAGCCAAGAAGGCCCTGCTGCCGTGGTATATACGGCAAATCCTTCCACTGGTGATACCCTCCTTCGGGGCCTCTCCTTCCTCTCCTGTTTCAATCAGATTCTGTGAATTTACAGACTGTCTGCTCTGTTTTTGGTCCTATACGGGGTACTTGAGAAGCAGAATTCAACCTATGGTGGGAACTTTTTTACGAATTTACGCTAAAGTATGAATGATTTATTGGATCTGTTCGCCTCAAAACTTATAGCCAGAGAGAGCACAGATGTCCACATGAATAAAGGCAATAGGGCCCTTTTGCGCAGAAGGGCAGGACACAGACAAAGTTGCTGAGGATTCCCTCAGCCTATTGTGCAAAGATCTATAACTTATACTTTTTATATTTCCCAGGACCCCTAACACAGTGCTGTGTATTCAATCAATGATCAGTAAATACTTCATTAATTTGTTCATTTGATGAATTTTCATGCACCTGTTGTCTCCCAGACAGCAGGTACTCGTCAACTGATTGGTCTGTCTAGCAAAACAACTCCAAGAGATCATCACCATTCTTCTTGACTCACGACTTCCAAAAGGCATTGGTACCGTAGGTCCAAGAAGACACGTTACATAGCCAAGCTCTGTGAACTAGAGAGTGTTGCACAAATAACCAGGGATTTCCCTTATTATCAACATCAATATGGAGCAGAGATGTGAGGCTTAAAATATAATCCCTGCTTCGGGTTCTAGAAGGATAGAGTTCTTGGATGAGGAAGAAATTCCAAAACTTAAAAAAAAAATTTTTTTTTTAATCAATTGATCATTTATGATACCCCCAGACACTATGGTAGATGCCAAGAGTATGGCAGTGAACAAGACTTCACATCCTGTGTCCTCACGGAACTCGCAGTCCAGTGTGCTGAGGGCTGAGAGCCATGTGGTGATTGTGATTTCTCTAAGTCAATCTGTACTGAACTTTCTTTCTGTGCCAGGCCTGTGCTAGGAGCATAAGCGTTTAAAAAATAAAGCAAAGAAGAACAACCACAGCCATCCTTGCTTCTAGGCTACTCACAGACAAACGGCTAGAATGCTAGAATGACAAGTTGAAATTGCTATCATCCAGGATGTACTCGGACAGCTCCAGGACACAGAACAGGCTGCTGTGTCTTCTAATTGGAGACGGGGTGTCAGAGGACGCCCCACGGAAACACTGACACGGGCCAAGCTTTATCAGAAGCGGAGTTCACCAGAGGGATCTGTGACTGTTAAGACTTCACCCTTATGGTTAACAATGGACTATTCAAAATATACCGCTGCGGAAGACCCTCAGACACAGAAACCACTGCAGCAAGGTAGACTTGGGCTTAAGTTGGCTCAATTATAAATGCAGTTACTTAAAAGTTACTTTTCCCCTGATTTTGTGAAGATGTTCCCACTGAGACCTTGTCATCAGTAACACATCACTCTGGACATCAGGTGTTTGTCAACAAACGTGGTTGACAGTCCACTGATTTTCCTGTTTAACTTGGTCTCTCCTAGATGTTGTTTACCAACCTGAACCAGGACAAGTGGAAAGAGAGAATGTGGGGGAAAGGGGGAAGGGAGAGAGAGAGAGAAAGAGGAGGAGGAGGAGGAAGAGGAGGAAGAAGAGAAGGAGGAACGGAGGGAGGGAAGGAGGAAGGAAGGGATAAGATCCATTCCAGGCACAGATTCATTTGGAGATTAGAATCCAGTACAAAAGAGACACTAATTTTAAAAAAGAACATCATGGCCTGGCACCAACAGATGTGAGACAAGCAGGTTAAAGAGCCAAGAGAAAAACAATGAAAATAAGCAGCTGAAAATAACCGGACAGCAGGGAGTCAGAGAAGACAGGTGATGGAGAGGCACCCGGAGGAGGTGACCTCATTTCAAAAAAACAGGCAGAAACAAGGCTGTTGCTCTACTTACTAGGAAAAAGAGTAAAAAGTATGTATAATTTGACCACTCTGCATACAATCACCTAAAAATAAAAATTGCTTCAGCAGAGGTAAAGTGGTTAGAAACACTGGCTGTTTGCAGAGAAGGAAAATGACCATTTCCTATCCTGTGCGCAGGGAGCAGTCTGAAAACTGTCTCCTCAAAGCACCCTCTCTCTACTGAGCTTTTGTCCCAGGGCAATTTCGCACTTTGATGATGGTTGCTATTTGTCACTAGCCTGGGTTCCACTAAGAAGTCTTTTTCAGCTATTTTGCAAAAGAACAGTTGGAATAGATTCCCAGGTAAGATGACAAGGCCTATTTCTGATGGCTGAGGCTGACTTCTAGAAAGTTCCATCCCTTGAAATGTTCGGATCCCAGGCAGCTGCACAGGACTTGATTTTCAAATAGAGTCCGGAGACCGTCACTTCCCCCAGGGGGATTTGCCCTTTAAGCTGCAGAGCGACAGGCATCAAATGATACCCATCCTGACGCTGGGAGCCCAGGGAGAAATTTTACATTTCACAGCTGAACCAAACCTCACAATGCGCCAGGGAAGAATTGGTAAAAGGTTGAGCTAGAGCTACGGTCTTCAAATTGGAATACTAATGATGACCTTTAATGAAGCCTGACAGTACAATCTGTTTCTCATTGTTGCTTAAGGGCCAGCTCCCAAGCACACCCTGGCTTTCAAGGAAGGGACAGACTGGGATAAATGGACCCTGCTGGTGAGCAGGCCTGAGCACAGCTGATCTTTCAGCCAGGATTAAATTAATTAAAGTGATTCTCTCAGCCAAAGAATTAGTCTTTTTATCTGTCATTATTGTATTGTTTATTAATCTCCAATGGGGGCTAATTGGTATCTGAGCTTTTGGGGACAAGGGATCTTAGAGTGATAGGGATGAAATTGTTCTCATTTGGAATGGGGTGAACAGGAAGGGTTGTCTTAGTTCTAGATGTGAAACGAGCTTGTTAATTTAAGACCTTCATCAAAAGACTACAACAGCCCAAGGCAAGAACAGTAAGGCAAAATGAACCTATATGGAGGAAGGTTTAGCTGTGTTGGCTTTGCCCCAGATTAGTAATCAATGGATAGTCACTAAGAAACCTACTGCAAAGGTGGCATGGTGCCAGGGAATTAGAAGGACCCATTCATATGCCATGGCTCCTTAAATAAGGGTGCACTTTAGTTAATGAGATGCCCGAGTCCCATACCCCAGAGGAATCTGGAAAAAAAAAAATTTGAATACCCGTCTAGTTCAAACTCCCAATTTAACAGATAATAAGGAAATTTCAATCAGTCGTGAGGCAGTTTCTCAGGGCTGGGGTATTTCTTACAGTGGGAAAAACATATCAGGCCAGGCTTCAACATCCAGATGTTACCTGGGTCCAAAGGGAATATGATCCCTCCTTCTCTGCTTTCAGTTCTACTCTCAGGGCGGGGATGAACGTGGAGGGATGACCCCCAGAGGAGACCTTGCGCCTGGGAAGATAGGGGAGGAGTAGATACACGTCTTGAGCCATCCTAGCCTAGGAAAAGAGAGAAACAAAATTCGGCTGGTGTTAGTGAAGGCTAAGTTTGCAAGTGAGAGAAGTTCTACTGTCCCATGCCTCGTGGCTGCTCCAGGAAAGTATACTCTGGGGGAATTCCTGTTCTGAAGGCTGCCCTGCTTTAGCAGTTCTCTCCTATTGCTCTGAGCTCTGGCATCTAGGGATTGCCAAAGAAGCAAATTGATTTCAAGACATTATTTTGCAAGCTTGCCATCTCTCTCTGGCAATAACAACCCTTAAGACCATGGTGGGCTGCAAGATAGTTCGTGTTCTGTTAGTGACAGCAGACGAAGGCCCAAAGTCAGAAATTCCATTCATGATCCCTGAACATAGACACCACCCTCATGGTTTCTGTCTCTCAGCAATAGTCTTGCTACTCTATTCCCACTCTGATCACGTGGTGCCACCTTGGCCTCTGCAAGCAACGTAATAGCCTGAGGTAGGAAGCAGTCCAGGCTGCCTCCCAGTGAACGGCTGTTTATAACAGAGTCAAGATACGGAGTACATAGCAGCAGATGTCTGGGAGCAATAGAGAGGGTCAGGCTTCCCTGTCACACCGTTATACTGAGACCCCCAATATTATTTTTTATTCTGTATTCTGTCCTTCCTTTGTTTATACTATCTTCCTTTGTTTATACTATCCAGAGCACCAATAAGGATTCAGCTTTTTCAACTCACGCAGGTACAGTCGTTTTAAATTACTGGCCATAGCCGGAAGAGCATCTCAGTAAAGACCCTGTGTTGCTGGCGCTCACTTGATGTATGCAGGAAACTCACAAGGGCTCTCCCTGTAGTGAGCACCTCTGCCCATGTCAATGGAGCTTGCCTGGTAAAGGGTAGGGACAATTTCAGAAGCTGCACACTACAGGGGCCACTTCCGCAGCTGCTGTCACTGGAGAGGAAATGTAACCTGCTGTTTCCCTGCTGGCTCTCATTCAGAGGGGAAAAGTTAAAAGACTTGTGTCCCACAGGACTGCCCTCTCTAAGCCATCTGGTTATAAAGCATGGGCTTTTCTTAAAGGCTTTCCCGTCTGCACCCACTTGTAGTTCTAGGTTTTAGGCTGCCCTAGAGCCCAGGAGGGAAAAGAGAAGCAACCTTGGAGGTTCACGGCTGGGTTGTCCCTCAGACACAGGGTTTCCCCACAGTCGGCTGCTCTACCCCCCTCCCAGAGTCCTCTGATAGTTGCTTTACACATTCTGTCCAGGGTTTCAGTTGTAGTCAGTGGAATCGAGTGAAGGGGGCTTGTTCCATCTGGATCAAAACCAGAACTCTTCCGTGTCTTTTTAACAAGTGTCCATTATTCTTTGAACATATCCTTGTTTCTGAATAAACAAGGCTCTGGGCTCACCTTAGATCGTCTTTGCCCCAGCCCTTGAACCAGTCATTTCTCAAAGGAGCTCTAGTTCCTTTTAGCAGAGAACAGTATTGGGGAACCAAGATCCAGGCACTAGATTGCTATTGCTTTTGGGCTTTACTTCTTCTAGGCCCTTTCCTGCTCCCAGGTTCTCTTGGTGGACAGACCTTAAAGAAGCAGCCTCAGAGCCACAGATAATTGTGCTACCCGGCTATTTGGTTTTAACATTTTAAAATAAAGTTACATTAAAGTAAGTAAAATTAGGGGTGCCCGGGTGGCTCAATGGGTTAAAGCCTCTGCCTTCAGCTCAGGTCATGATCTCAGGGTCCTGGGATCGACCCCTGCATCTGGTTCTCTGCTCAGCAGGGAGCCTGCTTCCCCCCCCCCCCTGCCTGCTTCTCTGCCTACTTGTGATCTCTCTCTCTCTGTCAAATAAATAATAAAATAAAATCTTAAAAAAATAAGTAAAATTAGAAATTTATTCGACAATACACTAGTTGCACTAACCAAGTTTCAAGTGCTCAAGAGCCTCATGTGGACAGTGACAATCATATAAAATATTGCTGATATGGAACACTTCTGTCATTGCAGTGCTGGTCCAGATAATTTCAGCCAAAAAAATTATTATCTATATTGTTTGTGAAAATAAAGCAGAAAGACTATATCAAGGTTTTCAGAATATCTAGACCTTAGATTAAATACACAACATCACCTATACACAACCCAGGATTTGCCTTACAGCAAAAGGATGGTCGATACCTTCAAACAATCAAGGTGCTTTTGAGGCCAGCCGTTTATCTGTTTAAGTCAGCTTTCACTCTCAAAGAAGACCAGGGATTATAACAGCATCTTTTCAAGAATCCAGTGCAACCAGTTTCTTACACCAAACACAAAAATAAACTCGAAATGGATTCAAGATCTATATGTGAGACATGAAACCACGAAGCTCCCAACAGAAAACACAGGTGCTAATTTATTTGACATTGGCCTCAGCAACATCCTTCTAGGTATGTCTCCACATGCAAGGGAAACAAATGCAAAAATAAAACTATGGGGACTACTCAAATAAAACGTTTTGCACCATCAACAAAACAAAAGGGAACTTACTGAATAAGAGAAAATATTCTGATAAGGGGTTAATATAAATTGTATCATGAACTTATACAACTCAACACTAAAAAGACACAAACAATCCTATTAAAAACAGGTCAAGGGGCACCTGGGTGGCTCAGTGGGTTAAAGCCTCTGCCTTCGGCTCAGGTCATGGTCTCAGGGTCCTGGGATCAAGCCCCGCATCATACTCTCTGCTCAGCGGGGAGCCTGCTTCCCTTCCTCTCTCTGCCTGCCTCTCTGCCTGCTTGTGATCTCTCTCTCTGTCAAATAAATAAATCTTTAAAAAAAAAAAAACAACAAAAAAACGGGTCAAGCACTTGAATAGACATCTGTCCAAATAAGACCTACCAATGGCAGAGAGACACATGGGAAGATGTTCAGCATCACTAACCATCAGGGAAATGCAAATCATAATCACAATAAGATACCATCTTATACTTGTCAGAATGGCTAGAATCAAAAAGACAAAAAATAACAAGTGTTGGTGAGGATGTGGAGAAAAAGGAACTCTCATGCACTTGTCACTGGGAATGTAAATTGGTATAGCCATCATGGAAAATAATATACAGGTTCTTTAAAAAATTAAAATATAAATACCAGACAGAATGGGAAAAGATATTTGCAAACGACATATTAGATAAAGGGCTAGTATCCAAAATCTATAAAAAGCTTATCAAACTCTATCCAAAGAATAAATAATCCAATCAAGAAATGGGCAGAGGACATGAACAGACATTTCTGCAAAGAAGACATCCAGATGGCCAACAGACACATGAAAAAATGCTCCACATAACTCAGCATCAGGGAAATACAAATCAAAACCACAATGAGATACCACCTCACACCAGTCAGAATGGCTAAAATTAACAAGTCAGGAAATGACAGATGCTGGTGAAGATGCGGAGAAACAATTCCTACATTGTTGGTAGGAATGCAAGCTGGTGCAACCACTCTGGAAAGCAGCATGGAGGTTCCCAAAAAGTTGTACATAGGGTTACCCTATAAAACAGCACAGTGCATAATGTCTTTCCTGTCTGAGTACCTTAGGATGGAGACTTTGAAGTCTTGATGAAAACTGTTGAAGAAACTGATAATGTTCTCACTTTTTCAGCATTCTTACTAAAGCATCATAAATCCAGGCCAGCTGACAGTGATTGTTTAGAGAAAAAGAAAAAAAAAAACAGTCTCAAAATTGTGTCATAGAATAAAAGATGATAGAGCTATACCAGGAATTTTAAAAAATATAAAGATATAGATATAGTCATTAAATTAGATTTAATTTAATAATATATTTATCATTATCAAATGTTATTCAATATTTAAATATTATATTTTATATTTATATTAATAATATAATATATAAATATTTAATATTAAAATGATCTATATATCATCATTAAATGAGATAATGCACATACAGAGCTTAGTATAACACTTGGCACAAACAGTGAGTTCTCATTACATTTTAGCTATTCTTTTGATTCCTTTTTTTAAAAATAGAAGTTTAGTTTCTTTTTTAAAAAGATTTGTTTTAGAGAGAGAGAGAGCATGAGCAAGGGGAGGGGCAGAGGGAGAGAGTGAGAATCTCTTTTTTTTTAAAGATTCTATTTATTTATTTGACAGAGAGAGACACAGTGAGAGAGGAGGCATGAGCAGGGGGAGCAGCAGAGGGAGAGGGAGAAGCAGGCTGCCCACTAACTAGGGAGCCCCATGCAGTACTCGATCATGACCTGAGCCAAAGGCAGCCACTTAACCAACTGAAACACCCAGGTGCCGGGAGAGTGAGAATCCTAAGCAGACTCCACGTGGGGCATGGAACCCAACACAAGGCTCAATCCCAGAACCCTGAGATCACCACCTAAGCCGAAATCAAGAATTGGATGCTCAACCATCTGAGGCACCCAGACAACCCAGAAGTTTAGTTTCCGAGTCCAAGTATATTCTCTTTCCTCCTTCTCTTATGGTGACGAATTTCACAACTATGTGGAGCCCTTTTGATAAGCTCTCTGCATATATTGTCTCATTTAAGCCTCAAATAACCCAGCGAGGTAGGTACCATTATTATACCAAGCTCCAGTTAGAGTAAATATCTTGCCCAGAATCACAAAGCTTGCAAGTGGTAGAGGAGAGATTTTGTGCACATCATCTGGCTCTAGAGCCAGGACTTCTAATCCCCATGTAAGAAATTCCAAAATGAGTTGCAAAATCCTTTCACATTAATTTATTATGTGAAAAGGTTCAGAAAATATTGACGCCAAAATATAAAGCCTTATATATGATAAGACAAACTCTGCCCTCTAATACCTAGTGCAAAAAGAGGTTGGGGACATAGATTTAGAAACAATGTTGATGCTTGATGATGACAATGATGATGATAGCAAACACATATAGTACTTATTTTGTAACAGACACTGTTCCAAGCGCTTCATATATACTAACCCATTCAATTTTCACAATAACCCTATAAAGTAAGTACTATTATTATAACTATTTCAGAGAAGAGGAAATGAAGCAGGGAGGTTTAGTGACTTACAAAAAACTTCACACAACCAGTAAGCTTGAATCTGGGATTTGAACTCAGATAGTCTGACTCCAGAGTTCACACTCCCACGCACCATACTAGATTGTCCCAGTGCCGCTATCCCACAGCTAGTGATCTCTGTTACTGAAGAAATCATTCAACCATGACTACCCCTGCCATGTTGAACTTAAAATTCCTCAAAATTGGGGCACCTGGGTGGCTCAGTTGGTTGAGTGTCTGTCTTTGGCTCAGGTCATGACCCCAGGGTCCTGGAATCGAGTCCCACATCGGGCTCTGCCTGCTGCTCCCCCAGCTTGTGCTCTCTCTCTCTCCCTCTCTCTCCCTCTTTGCCAAAGAAATAAATAAAATCTTTTTTAAAAACTTCAAAATTGAGGCTATAAAGTTGTTAGCCTTATCCGAAGAGAAGCATACAAATAGAAAATTTAAAAGAGCATATCCAGTTGTGTGTAATCTGTTCCCTTAGGGCCACTGGAATTCCTATTCTCCTCCAGTCCCTCCCACATTTGCTTATTATTTCTTTATCATTCGCATAAACACACACACACACACACACACACACACACACACACACACACACACAGAGCTCCTTTAGAAAAACTCAACCATTATGTTTGTCTTTCTGAATTATTCTGACTCTTTGCACTTGAGACTTGTAGCTCCTTGAGTCGCAATATGCCTGAAACAAAAGAGGAGATCAGTTGAAAAACATGAGTGGATTTTCTTAGAAAATTGCATGCTTCCATCACAGGCCTGTTGTGAGGATCAAAGTGAGAATGTGCGTGATCTCGCTTTGAAAATTCTGTAGGCCTTCAGAAATGTAAGGGATAGTTATTGTCACCATACTAAAAACAAAACCCCGAGCTCTCTTCTTAAAACAATTCCCCAAACACAGTATCAACGGGAAGGCAGAGCTGTGGTTCATAGTCTTTCTTTTTATTGGCTCGGACTTTAGAGTTTTTGTGTGTTTTTTTTTTCATAGCCATTAATATCTGTTTCCTTGGAGTTGCACAAGGCTTGCACAAGCTCACTGAGACTGTGCAATAAGATTCGTTTATGAATTGGGCAACAGATGACACCTTTTTTTCAAGGAAATTTGCATTTGTCATTGCAATAATTGAATTCACTGCTCAACACATGAATAAATTCCTCAAAGAAGTCTTTGTGTTGTGCTTGGGATTAAGAGTACTTTTTTCTGTCAAAGCAAGGCAAATTCTGCCTGAAATGAGTTTCTTTCTGCAGCACAAAAAAAGTGAGTGGGTGAAAAGATGTTAAGACAATCCTTTGCATATGAAGACCTCAGTTGAACCAACTTCCTCTATGACCTGAATAAAGTCAGAACATTTCTCGGGACCTTAGTTTTCCTAGCTACAGAATGGGGAGGATGGCCTAGAATTCTGTGATCCCTTCAGACTCTAATATTTTATGATCCTATGAATCTTCCCTCCAGAGATGCCCAAAAAATTAAATATGGTATGTCTCACCCTAACAATGAAAAACCTTAGTGTTCCAGAAAGAAATGTAAGACTTCAATCTATCTGCATGATAATAAAAAAAGTACCTCTAACTTTATAGTTCACAGAGTGTTTTCACATATATTATTTCATTTGATCCCTACCATAAATCTTTGAAATAGCAATTTTTATTCCATTTTACAGATGACGAACTTGAAACTCAGAGTGAGTTGTTAAAAGTCTCTTCTAAAATTCCACACTTAATAAATGGTGAGTCCAGGACTCAAAATGTGGGTCTGGAGTAGTATAATTTCACCTCCTACTCCATGATGCCTGACAACTTACTACAGGAGATTTTTATTTCTTCCTTATGGGTTGTAGATGTTGGTATTGAAAATTATGCCCGGGACGCATATATTCTTGCATGAAATGATGATAAGAAATTGGCTGAGCAAGAAAGTTGAACTCTTACTGAGCCTATTTCATAAGCATCATAAAGGCGAAGGTCCCACAAGCAAACGAAATGCTGAAATGCTGTATCTCAACATTCATATGCTTCTTCATTCATTCATGAATTCAGCACATATTTGCAAGCCATTCAATATAACCAGGCATGGTGCTAGGAGACAACAGCATTGAATAAGACAATGTATAAAATATATAATATAACAGGAAAAATAGACAAATGGGAATTGTTACGAATCTTCTGCTAAGGAAAATTTAGAATGTTACAGGAACAATTGAGAAAAAGCATGTGACTTTTTTTCCTCAATGCTGCAGCCTTCCCAAAGAACATGGCTTTCAAAACAAGAACTGGAGAAAAGGCAGACCACTGCTCACATAAGCAAGAGGGAGATGTAAACAAGAGGGAGATGTTCTTTTTTTTTTTTTTTTTAAGATTTTATTTCCTTATTTGACAGAGAGAGAGAGAGAGTACAAGCAGGCAGAGTGGCAGGCAGAGGAAGAGGAGGAAGCCAGCTCCCCGCTGAGCAGGGAGCCTGATGTGAGACTCCATCCCAGGACCCTGGGCTCATGATCTGAGCCACCCAGGTGTCCTGAGGAAGATGTTCTATGTAGAAAGAAGAGCATGTGCCAAGGCAATCCTTGCTTTTACTTTTAAAAAGTTACTGCTGCTTTCAAAAATACGTTTCTAAGATTTTTAAAGTACAAAAATGATGAGTGTGTTGTGTCAAAGGAAATGATAGAAAGGTCTATAAAGAATAAGTTAATATTCTAGCTCTAGCCTCTTCTCATTTCTACTTAACCAGTATGAATTGTTCTTGTGTAGAATACTCCACTTCCTCCCATCATACTGTTATGATGTAGCTAATTTGTTTCAAAGTGCTTGAATCCAGACAGTGTGATTTTACTTCGGGTTCATTGGTTTAAGTCACAAGCCAAGACAAGTCAGTTGCCCTAATTCAGACGTGGTTACTATAATTGCATCAGTTATCTTCATCTTTGACCAACACAAAGACATTTCACTGATCAGTATAGTAAATGTCAGAAATGGGTTTTTCACAGGTGAAATTAGTAGCTTATTAGCATCACAGATGTTTAAAATGGATTCTCATTGGTCAAATTGGTGTTCAATTACATACGACTGATCTAAACTCTTTTAGAGACACCCCACTTCCTTACTTGGATAGGGTTTAAATGTCTAACAAGGTCTGCAGCCTGCTCCCTCAGGGGTGGTATCTAAGACTTGACTCTAAAGAGTACTGATCCAGCGGCACCTGGGTGGCTCAGTTGCTTAAGCGTCTTGCCTTCTGCTCAGGTCATATTCCGTGGGTCCTGGGATCGAGCCCCGCATTGGGCTCCCTGCTCAGTGGGGAGACTGCTTCTCCCTCTCCTGCTCCCCCTGCTGTGTTCTCTGTCAAACAAATAAAATCTTAAAAAAAAAAAAAGAGTATTGATCTAGTTTGTTTGGGAGGGTTTCTGAGGGCCTGATACAGACCATAAGGAGAACAGAATCCTTCCCTGCCATATTGTCACATCTGGCTCAAGGGAACCTGTCATGTAAGATGGTGAGCAAAACAACTAAAGGACGGAGCGGAACTTAGCTGAGCTTCTATGACTGGTGATATGACCTGTGTGTGCTTGCTTGTTATAAACGCTCATGAATGAAGTGGGATTGGGTCCGAGACTTGCTAACTAAACCTACCTAAAACTTTCTTTTTTTAAGATTTTATTTGTGCATTTATTAAATATTATCAAATAGAAAGAGAATGCCTGCATGCGTGCTTGTTCAAGCAGAGAAGATCGGAGGGCGAGGGCGAGGGCGAGGGAGAGAGAGGAAGAATCTGAAGCGGACTCTGCCCTGAGTGCAGAGACCAGACCTGGGTGGCGGGGGGGTGGAGGGGGGTGGGGGGGGTGGATCCATCCTACCATTAGGAGATCTCCACCCATGACCAGATCTCTACTTCTGAACTCCACCAGAGCCAAAACCAAAAGTCAGATGCTTAACCAACTGAGCCAGCCAGGTGTCCCAAACCTACCTGAAACTTTTAAGAGGTTAATATTATTTACTAGTATGACCCTAGTCACATTTAATGCATGACTAAATTGGCTTAGATAAGTTCACAGCACACACAGATAGCCTCACGCACACATACTTGTAAAATTTTATAAATACGTAAGAACATATCATACCAGATTCATTTTTTTAATTTAAAAATTTTTTATTTACATGGGATGCATCTAGGTTAAGGGAGAAAGATATAATGTAATTTGTTTAAAGACTGAAAAAAGATTCCATAGAGTAGATATACTTGTTTGTTCTACCATTTACCAGATACCACTATTAATGAATATTTTCCGTTTTATTTTTGTTTCTATGATTATAAGGATTGCTATAATAAGCAACCTTGAACTTAGAACCTTATTTTAATGTTTCTATTTCTATGGAATGTATTTTTTTAAAGCAGGATTGCTAGAGGTAATGGAAGTTTAATACACTGAAATGAAGTCTATTTTAATATGTATCACCAGATTACCTTCCAAAAAGCCTGTCATAATAGACACATTCCCATATCCCATTAATTTATGGGAATAGCAGTTTTCTAGCATCTTCTCCAAGTCACAGTGGTATTGCCCTCTTAATGTTTTGCCAATTTGATGGGCAAAATGATGCTTCATTGTCACTGTGTTTGGCATCTCCTTGATTACTGAGGTTAAGTCTTTTGTCTTACGTTTTAGGACTTTGGGGTTTTTTCTTAAGTGAATTTCCCATTTATATTATTTGCTCAATTCTAAGGTTTGTTTTTTAAGATTTATGGGAGCATACAGAATAATAGAAAGATTGTTTTGTTTGTAAGGTAGTTCTCATTTTTTTCTAAGCTGCCATTGCTTTTTAATTTTGTCATGGTATATGTGTCACTTTAAAAAACATCTCTCCCTTATACGTTTATTAAAAAATTAAAAAAACAAAAAACATCTCTCTTCCATCATAGCTTCAGGGTCCTGTGAACAAGAAGACTTCCCTCATAACAGGTTTCTACAAACATATTTCCAAACTTTCTAAAATTTTAATTTTATTTTAAAACATTGAAGAATGTAATTCCTCTGTAATTTTTCATTAAGTTGTGAGTAAGGGGGTCTTTTTCTTCCAGGAAGGTAGTCAGTGCCACATCTCATATCTTTTTTTTTTTTTTTTCTTTAAAGTAGGCTCCATGTCCAGCATGATGCCCCACACGGGGCTTGAGCTCATGACCCTGGATCAAGACCTGAGCAAGAGTCAAATTTTAACTGACTGAGCCACCCACGTGCCCCATATATCTCCTAAGTTCTCAAATGCATAGATCTCTCTTTTTAATTTTTTTTAATTTTTCTATTTGACTCCAAAGCTTGCTTGCTTTTTTTCTTTCTTTATATTTTTCTACATTCCTGCCACTCTTATATTGTGAGAACAACAGACTTATAATAAGTCCTACTTTCCTTGGCTGGTTTTTATTTATTAAGAAAAATGAATTAGTGGCGCCTGTGTGGCTCATTCGTTAAGAGTCTGCCTTTGGGTCAGGTCACGCTCTTAGGACCCTGGAAGAGAGCCCTGCTTTGGGATCCTTGCTCAGAGGGAAGCCTTCTTCTCCCTTTCCCACTTCCCCTGCTTGTGTCCCCTTTCCTGCTGTGTCTCTCTCTGTCAAATAAATAAACAAAATCTTAAAAAGAAAAGAAAAGAAAAATGAATTAGGTAAAACAGCAAATTATTTAAAATTTTAAAGTTTATTATTCAAATGAGAAAGGAAATGGAAAACAGGTCGTAAGTCTGGTTTACCTAACTAAGAGACTCTGGAAATGTCCCTGGCTTCCCTCGCCTTGCTCATCTGCAAACTTGGCATTTATAATTTCCACTTATTCCACAGGTTTATTTTAAATAGCTAAGGAAGTTAGACACTGAAAATAATGTGTAAATTCTAAATGGCATTACACGTGTCAGTTACCCAATGTCATGTAGGATGCAATATGTGGGATACCTAATTCTTTATGGACTATGCTTGGATCCGCAAGCATGACCACCTCTTATAAAGCGTCATGAGCCTGCTCTCGTTTCTCCCTGTCAGAACAGAGGAATGGTCTACGAGACATTAAAGTCACATGTGTTTTCAAAGCCCCGGCCAACTAATTGGGAGGAACTATAGAAAACAAACGGCAATGATGAACAATGCGGGGTAGAAAAGCTGCCTCCCCAAATCCCCAGGTTAAATAGACTTAAGAATCCCATGTTGTGGCCTGGCCTGGGGAGGATTCTAAGAGGATCATTCCCCCATGGCAGCCTGGGTAAAGGGTGAAAGGTTAACAGGCCAATCCCAGGACAAGGTGTTGGCCCAAATGAGGTGTTTAGAACATTTGCTGAAGGACTTAAGTCTGCTGAGTTCTTTATTTCCAACAGCAAAAGTGTTTAGGGAACAAAAAAAAGACTTTTGTAAGGAAGAATTCAAGAAATCTAGTTGGGTCCTCTCTTCTCCAAGGGAACCAAAAAGGTTAAAAATCCACCCCCACCCCCCCATTTCAAGGCGATGATTACAAATAAAAAGCAATAAAGCTTGTTTTGTGTTCTGGGAACGACCATAAATTGGTTAACAGCTCCCTTGCGTTTGGAATTACTCTTCCACTGAGACCAAGCAGAACCACCAAGAAGTACTTATGATTACCTAGTACTCTGGCATCTAAATACTTCCAATATCTTTTCTGCATTTTAGGACAATGAATTATCCAGGGAAATCCAAGGCAAGGGCAGGAAGAAGGAGATAGTTTAAGAGCTGGAGAAAAGAAGTGTAATTGGACACCTGCCTCACGTTATAACCCCACACACTCCAAAGGCCAGAAGAATTTTCTGCAGTCATCCTGGAAAGTACGTAAGCAATGACTTTGGCTATGCTGTTATCCAAAGATGGAATTCTATAGCGATGAGATCATGTGCCTGGAAGATGACATTTTTGAGGGGGAGAAAAAAGCATTTCTTCAGGCATTTTTGTACAAGACGCTCTGAAAATGTGCCTGGCCAATTTCATCTAGCACCAGAACTCTCATATGATCTCTCTGAATTCTGATGATGTCAGCATAGATTGAGCACAAAGAATCACATCAGTAAATTCATGAAACAGGCACCAATGGAGTAAGAGTTTACCTCGATTTTGCAAGAAAATTTTATAAAAACCGTTGCTGTGGTACCTCACACTAACTCCAAACTCCAAAAACTACAAAATTTAGAAAATATCATGTATTGGATTCAGATAAAAAGGTAAACAGTGGAGGGACAGTGGTGGTGGCAATTATTCTGTTTACAGAAGGAACTGTGAGTAGAATTCTTTCAGATTGCAAGATGCCTTAATGGATTTCCATGTGGTATATAGGAGGCAAAAATGTGAATTATGACCTTCTGTGTAAGAAAAAATAAAATGCTTCAAAGGCAGATGATGAGCCTGAAACCCCAATCCTTAGCAACATGAAATCCTTCTCATCTCTGGTCTCTTGTAACCAAGCGCACATTTTCAAAAAATGCCTGCTGGAGGTTGAGGTGCTTTCTGTAGAAGATGGATCAAGACCATCTCTCCTGGAGAGCCATCCCGGATGGTCCCACACATCCCTAGCTGCTTCTTCCTGTTTTGCTGCCCTCAGACACCTGCAGGGAACACTTCCCTCCGGGTGTCCTGCCTTCTCCCTCCAGGGCGTTTTTGGTCTTTGTTTCCCTGTACCTGGTCGAGAGCCCAGGACGTACTAGTTTTGAAGTAGAGAACTGAAAAGTCTCTCATTTTATTTTAATTTTAGATTTTATTTATTTATTTGAGAGACAGTGAGAGAGACAGCGAGAGCCAGAGAGAAAGCACGAGGGGAGGGGAGGAGCAGAGGCAGAAGCAGAAAGCAGACTCCCCACTAAACAGGGAGCCCAACACGGGGCTCGATCCCAGGACCCGGGGATCATGACCTGAGCCGAAGGCAGACGTGTAACCCACTGAGCCACCCAGGTGCTCTGGGACTCCCACTGTAGAAAGGGTTTGACCTGCTGTTTTTCTGCTAGGCCCATTGACTCATGTTTCATAATTTGCCTCTGAATAAGCCACAGAAGCTATGTTCCCACTCCAAGCAGGAAACAAGAAAGTTTATCCTAAGCCCCAAACACCCCTGACAATATCTAAGAAGAGCCAGATCCCAAACATGTTCCAAGACACCAGCTTCAAACAAACCCCAGCTGACACTGGCATCAATGTCCCCTCCTTCAGCAATTTAGCAATTAGCAATTTTACACATTCCCAGGACCCTGATAAATCCCTAATCCCAAACCACGATGAATCTCATTGTTCTCTCCTTTCCCAATCTCCCACATACTCTGTCTGCTATTCCCTGTCACTCACGCTAGTCAACAAACTGTTCCCACTTTCTCTGGCTTGCGCTTGATTTCTATCCTGTGTGAAGCCAAGGACCCTGTTGGCTGGTCCTGTGGGACCCTCCCCTGTGTTCCTGGACCGGCCTGGCTGCACCATGAGAAAGGAGGAGGCCCTCATGAGCACCTAACCTCTTCAGGAGTTGTGGGAAAAGGTGGGTGCGGAGGCTGTATTTATTCTGCAAATAGTGATTAACGACTTATGACCTGCCAGACACTGTGCTGGGTTGTGGGGATAACGACAAGTGAAACCGGGTTTCTGCCTTCAGGCAGTTTATAATCCCCTAGATCACCGAAGCCAACACAAGTCACTGTGGAGAGGATGCAGCCGCGGAAAGAGGAAGAGGATGGGTATCCTGAGAAAGAAGGTTTGAATCCTTCCTCATCATTCCCAACCTGGTTAGCTTGATAGCCAATTCGTGTTAGTGCAGCCTCTACTTAGGTCACCTCCGTGGTCCAAGCCTGAATCATACCCACTTTAATAAGTGGCTGGTAAGAATCAAGAAGAGAACACAGGCTACGACATCCGGCCATCCCTGGCACCCCACACGCACTCAGGTGGGTCCATGTTCCTCTTCACGTTAATGAAAAGTGAGGGTAGAATATAAATTTATTTCTGTGCTATGATGACAGCTATGTAATCATTATGCATGCTTCTGGGCCAACACTAGGAGAGAGAGTGCATGAAAAAATAATAAAATCCATGTAGAGGGGGATTAGAGGTGATTTTTCTCCCCTCCCCCCCAGGCTTTTTATTATGTTTCATTGGTCCTTGGAAAATAAAAGAGTTATAATTTTTTAAAGTCCAACATATTGGGGCACCTGGGTAGCTCAGTGGGTTATAGTCTCTGCCTTCGGCTCAGGTCATGATCTCAGGGTCTTGGGATCGAGCCCAGCGTCAGGCTCTCTGCTCAGCAAGGAGCCTGCTTCCCTCTCTCTCATTCTCTCTACCTGCCTCTCTGCCTACTTGTCATCTCTGTCTGTCAAGTGAATAAGTGAAATCTTAAAAAAAAAAAAAAAAAAGAAAAAAAGAAAAAAAAAGTCCAACTTATTTTAAGATGAAGAGAATAAGAGATATCCTTATGGAAACAGGCATGTAAATTTATTATTTTCCCAGTAGAGATAGTTTGTAGAAAATGAAGTCATAACATGTAAAAGTCTTTCTTCACCATGAGAAAATTAGAGAAATCTAAAATTCTCCAAGCCTGATTTTATTCTTTCCACAAACCTTCCTTCTTGTTCTTTCACTGGCATTTCAAAAGCTTCAGGCTGAAGAGAACCCTGGCAAAGCGCAGAAGAATTCCCAGTTTTGCACAGTCAAGAGAGTATACCTCTGGTTGAGCACCTCACCATTTCCCCATGGGGGGCTTCCTTTGGTTTATACCAATCTGAGGACTAGGAAGATAATATAAACACGGGGGGGGGTGAGCCCCCAGAGAATGAGGGGGCCTTGAACGATCCAGCTGTTAAATTCTTAACTATGAGAACACAGTACCAGCTAAAGAAAATTTCTGAAGTTAGACCCCCATTCACCAGTCTTTGGCTCCTAGTTAAGATGCCTGGGGTCGGAGTGACCTTTCTAAGTTGTAGGTCAGGTCATGAAGCTGCTGAAAGGCTTCCTGTGGCTCCTGGATATCACAAAATAGATAGGCGCTAATCTCACTGAGAAGTCTTTTATATTGGGACATGTCAAATTCATGATGTGGAGATACAGCTTTCTAAAGTTTTGGGTTTTGCTTGAAATCTCAAATTTCACCATTAGCCACAGGTACTGTGAGTTGGTTTTCTTGAAATGACAGGTCCATTGCATTCCTTTGCAAGAAAATGTCAAGTGCCCACGTCTGAATAAGCCCAGTTTGTTGCTCTTTCATGTAAAAATGCCATTTCATGGAAAAAGCCACTAGTTCAGCCTAGAACTTCAACCATCGGACAGGGCTTGCCTTAAAGTAATCATCACGTTCTGGTAAGAAGACGTGCCTCATATGCACTTCCTAGGCTATCACACAGAATATTAAAAAGATATGTACTCAAGCGTCAAGATTTGATCAATTAATGATTTTCACTCTTAATTCTCAAGAGAGGCTGGGATTTTTTTTGTTTTCCGGCAAGTGAGGAGTGGTGAAAAACACAAAGATTGTTCTAGCCATGCTGTGCGCTGGTTTGTGCTAAGCTTCCGGTTTTACCACCATTGTTTTTGCACCATCAAGGTAAATGTCAACCTATCAAAACAGGCAAATAGCATCTGAGCATCCCGTAAAAATAGTTTTGGGGCACCTGGGTGACTCAGTCAGTTGGGCATCTGTCTTCAGCTCAGGTCATGATCTCAGGGTCCTGGGATCAATCCCCACATCTGGCTACCTGCTCTGGGGAGCCTGTTTCTCTCCCTCTCCCCCATCCCCACTCATGCTTTCTCTCTCTCTCTCTTTCTCAAATAGATAAATAAAATCTTGAAAAAAAAAAGTAAAAATATTTTGACCTCACAGACTCACTTTGAATGACTGTGTAGACCACAGGTCATGAGGGCCAGGCCCGTGTCCCATGGAGCACTGAAGCCTGCTCATACTGGCATGCAAGAGCTGATGGTTAATTTTTTGAGAATTTTTGTAAGACGCTTGACGTCACATCAGTGGTTAGACATGATCCATGGTAGGAGCCTTTACTCCATGGAAGTGAGTGGACTTACAAATCAGGTTCTCTTCCAGAGACCTGTTTGTCCTCCGTCTACCAATATACCACTGTCTCTGTCCCTATTCCCTTGTGAATCAAAGTGGTGAATGATATTGAGTCAAACTCCCTCTCGCTGTTCCCCAGCAGTTTCTCAGGCCCTTCTCCTGGGGGGGGGGGGGGAAGAAAAAAGCCCCTACCAGAGGCCACTCTCATGTCGCTGTGTATGCCTAAACACCCAATGGCCGGATTTATTAACTTCATATCTTTAGCGAAGAGTTCATGTCAGACCTACCACAGGCCTAAAGATGGCTCCTGCTGGGCCCCCAGGACGAGGACAAATGTTTAGGCTAAGAGTGGGAGCGCGGCATGAATAGACCTAAATTAGGCCGGGTCTAATAACCCGTTTACTAACACCTGTATTAGTCCTCTATCACTAGGGGTGAACTGCTGTCGGACAAGGCATAATCCCATAAGCTTTCCATTTGCATATCCCTCATTAGCTGATTAAAACCTGAAGAAGGCAGGTTTCTGCAGCTGGTGGGCCCATTCCTTCACACTGTCTGCCTGGGTGGTTTGGGTAATGAAGTCATGTGGGTGGATGTGAGGTTTATATGTATGGAAGGGATTAAGAGCATTAGGATTTGTGTGAGCTGATGTTGCCATATTCTCTCTACTGGAACCCAGTAATTGGATGGGAGGAGAAATGGCAGACCCATTAGTTTTGTCTGTTTACTCAGGAGCAGGGTGCTAGAGATTCAATTTTGCTTTCTTTGGCTCCCTCGCCTTTGTGCAGCAGGCCTGCTTTGTCTCCTCCAGCCCTGAGCACCTCCAAACGCCAGCCAGCCCCACTAAGGCGATTCAGCCACAAAGGACAGACGTCGGTGCCTCGGGGCCCGAGGAAGAGAAAATGCAGCCCCGACTCAAGTACTACTTGAAGGCAGTCCCATCTTGCTAGCCCAATCCTGGGAGACAGAGCAAGAGATAATTGAAATTTATCAACACTTCTGGAGTCCTTTTTTGATTATTTTATTAGTTCTCCACGTTTGGGATTAACAATCCTCAGCATCAAACGCACCGCAGGCTCCTTACTTGGGAAATGAATGGTTAGACATTTCGGGAGTCTTAACAAAGCAATTGTTGTATTTGCAGGGTTTGCATAATTTTAATAGACGAAAAATAACACGAAGAAAAAAATCCATTTCCTGTGCTGTTTGTACAGCTGGAGACAGAGCTCCTTGTGCTTGATGATGTAAGAGATGCACCATTGTCTCGCCCCTAACCCCGACAATGAAGTCCCACTAATGTCGTTAACAAAACCAGACCAGGCAATTCGGAAAACTTTGAAGCTGAACATTGTCTGCAAAGTGTATGGGGCGCCACAGACAGAACTATGTTTATTCATCAGCAGTGCTGGGGTTTGCAAAGCCGGGAGATGACTTGCACCAGCAAAGAGTGAAGAAGGAAAATGTGAGCGGATCACAAGGCTCGAGTTTGAAGCCAGGGAACAGAGGAGGGAAATATGGATGAGGAATTTTATTTGTCTTCCATAAAAATACTGGGGTAGTATAGGAGAATATTTCAACTCACTTTGATTCTGTGAAGGTTCATTTTGTATTTTTAGTTTCCTTTACTAAAAGCCACAGTCCCTACACAGATCACCCCCTCCCAAACTGTAAAGTGAAACTTGCAGCGCAAGTACATTCATCAGTTGCAGACATATTCCATTGCAATTGGGTTGATGCTGTGGTATGTCTTTATGGAGGGGACACATTAAAAAATCCACCAAATGCAAGTCTGAGTGTTTGAGCTGGGTCATTTGCAGGGTTTTTAATGACAGCTTGTTTAGCGAGATTAAGGGATCGAAAGAGACCCTCATAAGCAACAGAGAACCAGCAATACTTATTATAAAAGATTTCTCATAGTAAAAACAAATCTTCAAAAACAAAACAAACAAAAAACCAACAAACAAGCCAGAAAAACAAACAGATGAATAAAACCCCACATGCTAACCATCCTGTGGGCATATTTATGTGTGTTTCACCAAACCGCAAAACAAAACTCTCCATTTCTATCTCCCTCCGCCTCTATTATTTTTAATTGTTTTGTCCATTCCTGGTAACATTGTTAGTAAAAGCAGTTGGATCTTCTGTGCTACATGCTCAATTCGGCTAATGTTTTTGAGCCCCTGCTCTCTGTTGTGTTAGGGTTAGAACACACTCAACAAAGCATGCCTAGTTTCAACCCTCATTGGGCATTACCAGTATGTATGAAAGGAAACGTAATTAGAAAGAGAGAAAAAGAGAGGTAAAAGTTTAAACCTGGCTCATATGATCCTTGATGCCAGAGATTTGTCAAATCTCAAGAACAGAATGAACCTTAAAGGTCCTCGAACCCAACCATGCAACCAACCCTCTAAATCCCCTCTTAGCAAAAATTCAATATACCCCCTTACATGTTCCAAGTGTTTGTGACCTAGCATGTCCTTAAATCTTTGTAATCCTGATCTACAAATTGATCTTCTAGCCACTTTGTCTCCCACCAAAGCTTATCTTTGCATAATATATTCTTCATGGGGAAAAATTTAGCATTTTTTGAGCCCTCACTTACCATACAGCATGCCAAACATACAGCATCCTGTAAAGTGGGAATAGTTATTCTCATTTATAAGTAATGAAACCGAGGTCAGCGAGGCTAAGCAGCCCATCCAAGGACACACAGCCTCTAAGCAGATCAACCTCCTGTTACATAAGAAACCACTTCCAAACTCATGATTTAAAACAAGAGCTGTTTTATTATTTCTCGTGATTCTGTGTTTTGGCTAGAAGATTATGCTGCTCTGGGCTGGGATGACTGGGGCTGGATGGCCTAAGAGAGCCTCACTTACAGGTCTGGGCCTCAAGTGGGATGATGAGGATGGCTGGTCCAGGTCATCCTTAAGGAGGCTAATGTTGATTTGTTTAGATAGTGACAGCCTTTCAAGACAGTGAGAGCAGAGACCTACTGAGGTCTAGGCCCTGAACTCATAGCGACTTCCTTGTATTCTGTTGATCAAAGCAAGTCACAAAGCCAGTCCAGGCTCAATGGGTGGGAAAATAGAATCCACCTCTTGATGGGAAGAGCTGCAGAATTGTTGGCCATTTGCGCTTGAACACGTGGTCTGTGATCCACACTCTTAACTCTAGAGCCAGAGAGTCTACATGCACATCTCGGCCTTGCTAGGTGTTATCATGATGCCTTGGGAAATGTAACTGACCTCTTCCCATCTGTTTCCTCATCCGTAAAATGAGGATAATAACAGGACTCTTCTAGAAGCGTAGTTATGAGGACTGAATGAGTGGATATGTATAATGCGCTTAGAATACTGCCTGGTAAGAGTCTGCACAAAAAGTGATGATGATTATTGTTGTTGTTAATAATCCATATGTTGTACTGGCTATCTCAATATTTACTAATGTTTAGTATGTGCTAAGAGCTGGGGACGCAAAACAAAGGAGCTCAGTGGGAAACATTTAATCCTCATTTCCTACCTTTTACATAGTCTCCACCGTTGGGCGCTTTACAGAGAGTTCACTTAATTTTTATAAAAATCTAGTAGCTGAGGTGTTATTCTCCCTGGGGACAGGTAAGCTGAGGCAACAAGACATGGTCTTTTTTCTCAAAAACCTCAGATTTGAGAGTGAAAATCTTTTACCAAGAAATGACATTTGCTAGGTTATTTCATAAGACACAGTTGTGTATTACTAACTTACTGGGGCTCAACAGCAATTTGTCACCTCTGTTAAGCAGATGAAGACCCTGGTATGCAGAGAAGTTAAGTCTAAGAGACGTCCACAGCTAGCACAGAGAAGAGGCTGGGCTAGGACTGGTGTTTCAGGCACTCCATTATAAGCTTTTCCATGACATCACAATGTCTCACTTACTTAGATCAGTAATTGTCATGTGGAGAAGAAAAAAGATGCCCAGAAATTGCTAAGAAAAACTTGGCTAGAGGAAGGCAGAACAACGAAATGAAGCATAACATGGCTGCCTCTGGAACCTTCCACACCCTGGCATAACACTTCCAGTTGTTTGCTGAGGTCAAGTTTGGATATGGTATGCCTACTGAGCAGATATGACTTGAATGGATCATAGTCTTTTCAGGACTAGAGTCAGGGAGCCCAGTTCCTAAAAGGAAACAGTTCCAGGCCAGCTTGGTCTGGCATGATCTCACAGATGCAAAGCATTAATCAAACACTAGGACACTCATGACTGGAAGAGCTTTTGAAAGACTGGGGATATTCCACTTAATTTAGGGTTGCAACAGCTTCCAGTCCAGGGCTGCCTGGCACGTGTGGGTTCCCTTTGTACTTTGGAGGGGACTGATACATGCCATAGAAAGAGCAGGGTTGGAGTCAAAACAGACCTGGATTTTGATCCTGGTGGCATGGCTATGCACTGGGCAAGTCCTTTGCTCTGTGACTCCTTTAGATGGCTGCTGTGTGGAGTGTGTGAAGTCCTGCATACACAGTGCTGAGCATGGTGCCCGGCACATGTAAACTCTTTGTATTTGTGAAGGAAGAATTGATATAATCAGAGTGACGAATTAGGTATCACCAAATCCTGCCCTGCACTCTCCCCTCCTTCTGAGGGAGTCAAACACATGAGGAACAAAAGTAGAAGGAAATCAAAGAGCCCATTTGGCATTCGCTACTGGCACACCCTTGTTCTCACATTCAGAAAAGCTTTGGTGGAGCACATGGTTTCAGCTTGAGGACGAAGCACAGACTTTGCATTCCTCTCCTCCAAAATTTCAATCTCAGAATCATCTACCTTCTGGGGGATTTACAGGAAAAAGAAGTCAAGCTAGAGAAAGAAAAAAGCTGTCCAGGTTTGGAAAGAAGGAAAAGAGGGAATAAAAAGGGATGAAAGAAAGAAAGAGTGAAGAAGCAAGGGGGAAGGGGAGGAGAGGAAGAAACAGAGGGAGAGAGAGCTGACTGGGCCCACGCTCATGTGCCCAGAACCCTGCTGGATCTGCTCACCACACAGAGGTAGGAGGAAATGGTAGTGGTGTTTTAACACAGTGACCCTGTCTATTGATAACCATGACCCATTCAGTGTTTCAGATTCTTGTTATTCATTTAGCAATGCTTCTTCCCTTGACTGGGTTATGGAAGATGGTGAGTGGAGACAGGCATTGGGAGACAAGGCTGGAGACTCACCTACCCTACGGCACCCAACACACTATAACTATAATCACTGTCATTGCCATGGCTGCCATTGTTATACTCCTGTGCTTCAGTGTCCCCATTACCAGTGGAAAGGAAATTGAATCATAAGGACTTCCTTTCAGCTCTGAATAAATTATAGCAATATTTCAGAAAAATGTGGATAAATAAAAACCTATGTAAATAAAAATTTATTTTCTAATGATACACTGAGAGATAGCATAACATAAAAATAGAGCAGATAATCCTACACAGGCATATTATTTAACCTCTCTGAGTCTTAGTTTTCTGATCTGTAAATAAGAACTAATGATAACTATCTCCCAAATTTGGAAGAATGTGTTAATGTAGAATAAAGTTTTATAGGTGCCTAAGATTCAAGACATAGTACTTCACTGTTATTATAAATATATGGTATAAGAGTTTATCATCAGTTCAGACCTTCATTATGCTATTCAAGGTACTCCTATTTTTCAGCTTTTTTTTTTTTTATAAAAGATTTTATTTATTTATTTGACAGAGAGAGATGACAAGCAGGCAGAGAGGCAGGTAGAGAGAGAGGCAGGCAGAGAGGCAGGCAGAGAGAGAGGGAGAAGCAGACTCCCTGCTGAGCGGGGCTCAATCCCAGGACCCTGAGATCATGACCTGAGCTGAAGGCAGCGGCTTAACCCACTGAGCCACCCAGGCGCCCCCTATTTTTCAGCTTTAAGTGTTTCATTCCTTACCCACCACCACCCCAGGTCCAAGAGGAGCACTAGAGTAGTAGTATCAGATTCAGATTCAGTAAGAACTTGAATTGAACCTATGATCTGCAGTTTTACAGTTTTATGACTTGGAACAAATCATCTACCTTCTCTGAACTGCTTCCTCAACTAGAGGATAATTGTGTGGCAAAACTTCTAGTTGTCAGCCCCAGGATCCATTCTCTTCCTTTTTATTGGAGCATGCTGCAGCCTGATTAGAAGACTACATTTCCCAGCATCCTCTGCAGCTAGCTGTGTTTACATGACTGAATCTGGGCCAGTGAGATCTAATTAGGAGGGTTCCATGCCCTTCTTTAATTTTTGCTAGTTGTTGGAAAAAGGCATAATGGCTGGAACTCAACAAACTTCTTGGTTCCTGAGGATGACTGAACAGAGAGCTAGAGGAGCCTAAATACTGAGACAGTGTGACTCTGTGCCAGCCCTACAAAGACTACCTCTGATTATCCTTATGGGTAATTAAAAATAATTCACCGATTTAAGCTAATTTTATTTTGAGTTTTCTGTCAGCTGTTGTCAAACCTTTATAAGATAATGAATGTTAAAGTGGTTGGTACATTGTAGGCCCTCAATAATTTTAGTTTCCTTCTCTTACCTTTCCAGCAATTTCATTCTTCTTACAAAGCCAGTGAGCCTTTCTTAAATTCAAATATTAAACACCAAATTCCACAGATATGCTCATGTTATCCCCATTTCAAAGTCATTGATGGGGTCATGATGAAGGTCAGAGGAAATACTTCTGTAAAAGTACTTTGTACATTGTAAATCTCCATCTAATACAGGAGGCATGGAGACCTTTGTCAGTATGGCCACATCTCTGACCAGCCTTGTTCCTGTTCTTGTCTCCTGCCTAATCTCTCCTATCCTCTCCTAACATCTCCTTCCAGACATCTCATTTTCTCTCTATACCAATCTGAATGCCTCATGCGTAAGTTTTAACTTTTTCTACTTAATGCAGAGAAGAATAAGCACAAACCCCAAGAATATCTGGGGACAAAGCCTGAAGCAGCCTTATAGAAAAGCCCAGAATTTCTTGGCAGCATTAGACTTTATCTCAAAAAAATAATTTGAAAATTTTTCTCCTTTACTATATACTTCTATTTACATTTAAAAATATATACTATTTAAATCACTCACCCTTGAGTAACCTGTTGTTTTGAGAACGCAGATCCAGATCTGGGGAAGGAAGGCCACATTTGTCATATCTGTGCTTTTTGTGCTGTTTCTTCTGCCAGAAACGTCTTTCCCTGAATTTTCTTCTTCTTAAGTCTCCTCGGTAAACATGTTCTCAATTCCTTCAAGCAGACTGAGTCCCTCTCTGGCATGTTGTACACTCCTCTACTAGAGTACTTGAGAGATTATATCTGAACTGGTTTCGGGGCACATGGTGTTGGAAGCGAGATGGCTACATCTCCCATTAGTCTATAACATCCTCCAGGGAAATGACTAGAATTTTGTACCATCATCACCATTATAACCACCACATACCCATACTCAATATGGCCTCACACTGTGCCTAGTCCATAACGGATGCTTGTTCAAAATTAGATGCAGTGAACAAACTGGTGAATGTTCAACAAATAAGTCAAAAGAAGAGATATCTTTGTGGACCTTAGACTTCAAATTTCACCCCCATGCATCATCTAGTTTGGCTTAGGTCAATGTCAGATGTGGCCTCCTCCAGGTATATGGCTTAGTACACTTCTAAAATGGACCCTGAACCCTTCTACATGTACATTGGATAGATAAAAGCAACCATCTCCAACTCAAGTCAGCCCAGCCAGGAAAATCCACTGCCAATGTCCCAGTGGTCTCCGAAATGTCAATACTATGAAGGTTGACGCTAAGCTCCACACACCCCCACATTATCAAATGCCCGTTTGCTTCATGTTTTGTCTGGTCTGTCAGCACCATTTACTGCTGAGCAGGTCCCTTATCTTTATTGATCACTTAATTTATCTTTTCTTAACTTCCCTTGCACCGTCTGGTGCCGTGTGTCCGTCTGTTGAGGCTGTCATGACTGGTTTGCTCTTGAAATAATAGGGGCAGCAGGTGGTGTGACTAAGTCGACCCTTCGCAGAATGGGGGATCATTCCCAGTCCCTGTCTCAACCTGCCAGTGTGTCTACACCCTCCCAGCTGTTCCACATTAAAGCAGTCAACTGTGACTTTACAGTCCGAGTTTTACACAACTGTTTTACAAACTGGGAAGAAGGTCTTTTGTCACAAATCCTTTGTCAGGCAGTAGAATGGGGGGAGAGAAAGCCAGTTCTGAGACTTGGTGCATTTTAATGATTATGCAGATAGATGCATACTCCTTTGCTTTGGTAAAAAGGGGTGTGGGTTGGGGGTTGGAGGCTGGCTGGGAGGAGAGAGCACACTGACTCCTTGCTCTTGGGACAATTTAGTAAGGGGAGCAACTGCTCTTTCAACACTAGTTTCAGCTTCAAACACTACTCCGTGAAAACCTTCGTTCCTCTTTTAAAGTGAGAATAAGGGCAATTAGAGCCCTATGTCCCAAGGTCAGTACTCTGGGGGCAAGTGTTTGCAATTGAGAAAACAGCAAGAAAATTATGCCTTTGGGATTTGAAAGCCAAGTGCCTTTATGACTTGGGGCTTGTAATCACATGTGAGAAGCCATGAGACAAAGTGAAAAGAACACAGACTTTTGAGTCAGATCCCAGCTCCAAAATTCAGTGATTTTGACATATCTCACTGTTGACAATATGGTATATTCGAATTCCTATTTCTTAATACAGAAATCTTTGATATGACATTTATCTCTATAACCAGGGGTTGATTAATGAAAATATTTAAATAATGAAAACTCTCTCTCTCTTCTGCTCTACAGACACCCACACATCCACCCCTTCACTTTGATTATAAGCTAAAAGGCAAGGGAAAGACCATGTAAACTTATCATTATGGAAAGAATATATTAGGCTAAGAGTCAAGAAATCTTTCATTCTCTCTTGTCTACACTAACGAGCTGGTTGAGTTTATGCATAGCACTTAAGCATTGTAAGCTTAGTTAGGAATAATCAATCAGAGAAAGATAATTATCATATGGTTTCACTCATATGTGGAATATAAGAAATAATGCAGAGGACAATATGGGATGGGAGGTGGGAAACTGAATGGGAAGAAATCAGAGAGGGAGACCAACCATGAGAGATTCTTGACTCTGGAAAACAAGGGTTGTGGTTAGGGAGACAGTTGGGGGGATGGAGTAACTGGGTGTTGAGCATTAAGGAGGACACATGATATGATGAGCACTGGGTGTTATATGTAACAAATGAATCATTGAACACTATATCAAAAACTAGTACTATATGTTGTACTATATGTTGGCTAATTGAATTTAAATAATAAAAAAAGGGAACTATCAAATGTAGTTTATTTCTAAGGTGGGTGAATCCAGAAAGTGGATGGTAATGGTAGAATGAGCAGAGAAGAATCATTATCTTTCTTTTTCCTCATTTATATAGGTTTGCAGAGACAGAATTTCTACTTTCTTCTAGATGTTAGAACAACAGTTAGCCCTTCCTCCTAATGACTAGTCTCTAAGGTGGGAGAGGGCTAGATTCTCTGCAGTCACTTTTCTCTCCTGGGTGTTGTGGGGCACTAAAGGTTGCTGACGCCTGTCCTTTTCTCTTTCTAGTTGGCTGGCCCAGAGGTCACAGGTACTATACCCTCCTTCCAGCCCTCATCTCTTAATCCTTGTGGTGAACAAATCTGGGGTAGAACCCAGGTCCCATCAGCAAAAGCAGAAATACTGAAATGTGACCTGCTGACCCAAACGTTTATGATCAATCCATGATAAGAAATGCAGACACTGTCATTAAGCATTTAGAAATCGGTCACTTCAACCTAAGCATGAAGTAAGTTCATTTTTCATATTAAAAACTAAATATTGATATAGCCAAGAGGAAAATATACAGCATTAAATGTTTACATTGGAAACTAAGTAAGATCTTTAGTCAATAATCTAAGATTCCATTTAAAAGAAGGGATCAAATTAAAACCAAAGCAAGCAAAGGGAGGGATACAACGAAGAGCAGAAATCAATAAAATTTTAAAAATAGAGACAAATCAATAATGTTAAAAGTTATCCCTTGAAAAGATCAATAAAGTTGATAAACTTCTAGCCATGTTGATCAAGGAAAAAAAAGAGGAAAGACACAGATTACCAATATTAGCATGAAAGAGAGGACATCAATATAAACCCTACACAAACTTAAAGGATAATAAGATAATATTATAAACATCTTTACATCAATGAATTGATAGCTTAGGAGAAATAAAATTCCTTGAAAGATATAAAGTAATCAAGAAGAAATAGATAATCTTAATTGTCCTTTATTATTTTCTGAACATTCAGGCATGATACTCTCCAGCTTATATTCTAGACCCTAGATTATATTCTTTTGGTGTCCCCCACAGCTCTTCAGTGTCTTACTCATAGAAGGCACATAGCTATCTGTTTAATAAGTGCCATTTTAAAATTTATTTTTATTTTTTATTTATTTTTCTTAAGTAAGCTCCAAGACCAATATGGGGGTTTTGAACTCACAACCCCAAGACCAAGAGTCACATGCTGTACTGCCTGAGCCAGCTTTATTTATTAAAGCAAATGAATTTGTTATCCAAGCTATGCTATAAATGATCTTCAGGCCTAGAATGGGTTCACTGGTGAATTCTACCATACATTTAAGGAAGACATATGCCAATTTCATACAAACACTTACACAAAATAGAAGGGACAAAAATATTTCCTGAGTCTTTTTATCAGGCCAGCATTATCCTGATAGCAAACTCAGAGAAAGACATTGTAGGAAAAGAATTTCATGAATACAAACACAGAAATCCTTAACAAAATTTTGTCAGATTGAATCCATCAATATATAAAAGATTATACATCATGATGAAATAGAGTTTATCCCCAAAATGCAAGGTTGATTTAATATTTGCAAGTTAGCCAGTCATGCCAGCGAACTAAAAACAAAATGCTCTGTGCTCATATTATAGGTACAAAAGAAAAAAAAAAGTAGTTGACAAAATCCAACATCCATTCATGTTATGATAACATTTTCAGCAAGCTAGGAATAGGAAGGAATTTCCTGAACCTTATAGAGACCATTTATAAAAACTTATAACTAACATTGTACTTAGTGGTAAGAAAGGGGATAATATTCTCACCAAAATCAAGGAGGCAAGGATGTTTTTGCTCCATTATACTGGAGATTGTAAACAGTGCAAAGATGCAAGAAAAATAAATAAGGTAATTGTAAAAGAAGAAATAAAACTCTTTATTTGCAGACAACATGATCATCTAGTAGAAAATCCACATAATCTATTTTTAATGGTCCTAGAAGTAATAAGTGACTATAGCAAGGTTTAATATGCAAGTCAATTTACAAAAATCAGTTATATCTATTTATTAGCAATGGACAATCAAATTAAATTTTTATTTTTATTTTTTTTAAATTTTTTAAAAGATTTTATTTATTTATTTGACAGAGAGAGATCACAAGTAGATGGAGAGGCAGGCAGAGAGAGAGAGAGAGGGGAGCAGGCTCCCTGCTGAGCAAAGAGCCCGATGCGGGACTCAATCCCAAGACCTTGAGATCATGACCTGAGCCGAAGGCAGCGGCTTAACCCACTGAGCCACCCAGGCGCCCCTCAAATTAAATTTTTAAATCTCACTTGTGATAGCATCAAAAAACATGAAAAAATGAAATAAATCTAAGCAAATATGTGTAAGATTTATGTGGTGAAAACTATAAAACACTGATAAGAGGAATTAAATACCTACATAAATAGATATACTATATTTATGGATTACAAGACTCAACACCAGAAAGATGTCAGCTCTGCTTAAATTGGTCTATAGATTTAAATAAATGCCAATCAAAATACCAGTAGGATACTTTACATAAAATATAAATCAAAAGCTTATTCTAAAATTAATATAGAAAATCTAATACCTAAAGTAGCCAAAACAACTTTGAAAAAATAGAACGTCAACTGATTTTGAGGAACCCTTGTGCACTAAAATATTAAAAATATTAAAAATAGACATTAAAAATAGAAATATCATATGACCCAATAATTTCACTATTGAATATTTACCCAAAGAAAATGAAAACACTAATTTGAAAATATAAATGCGGGGCGCCTGGGTGGCTCAGTGGGTTAAAGCCTCTGCCTTCGGCTCAGGTCATGATCCCAGGGTCCTGGGATCGAGCCCCACATCAGGCTCTCTCTCAGCAGGGAGCCTGCTTCCTCCTCTCTCTCTGCCTGCCTCTCTGCCTACTTGTGATCTCTGTCAAATAAAATTAAAAAAAAAAAAAGAAAATATAAATGCACTCCTATATTTAATGCAGCATTATATACAATAGCCAAGATATGGAAGCAGACCAAGTGTCCATCAATAGATGAATAGAAAAGGAAAACATGGTTCTTATATAAACATTGGAATATTATGCAACCATAAAAAAGGATGAGAGCAAGTCATCTGAAATAACATGGATGGACGTAAAGGGTATTCTGCTAAGTAAAATAAGTCAGACTGAGAAAGACAAATAACATATGATCCCATTCATAAGTGGGATCTAAAAACAAATAAGCAAATGAATAAACAACAACAACAACAAAAGCAGAATCAGACCTAAATACCAAGAGCAATCTGATGGTTATCAGAGGGAGGGGAGTGGAAGAATGGGTAATATAGGTGAAGGGTGAGGGAGATACAGCTTTCATGTTGTAGAATAAATAAGTCACAGGAATACAAGGCACAATATAAGAAATACAGTCAATGGCATTGTAATAAGGATGTAATGGGACAGATGGTAGCTACGCTTGAGATGAACACAACTTAATGTACAAACTTGTCAAATCACTATGTTGTACACCTGAAACTGAAATTGTGTGTCACCTATACTTAAAGAAAACGTACTATAATGCTACACTAATAAAGATAGTGAGATAGTCAAGTAAATATAGACATAGAGATTAAAACAATAGAGGATCTACAAATTTGCCACAGACACAGTCAACTGATTTTTCATAAAACTGTCCTGGTTATTCAATGGAGAAAGTGTAGTCTTTTCAGTAAATGGTGCTGGAAATAAATGGAATGTTCATATACCCCAAAAAATTAAAATGAAATAAAATCTCAAATTTTAGTCACCACATAAACAAAAGTTAACCCCAAATGGTCACAGATGTAAATGTAAAGACTAAAACTATAAAGTCCCTAGAATAAAATATGGGAAAATATCTTTATGATTTTATATTAAGCAAATATTTCTTAAATTTAAGACACAAAAAGCATGAATCATAACAGAAAAAAACATGATTAAATGGACTTAATAAAACTTTTAAATTTATGTTCTTTAAAAGCCATAACTAGGGGCGCCTGGGTGGCTCAGTGGGTTCAAGCCTCTGCCTTCGGTTCAGGTCATGATCCCAGGGTCCAGGATCAAGCCCTGCATCGGGTTCTCTGCTCAGCAGGGAGCCTGCTTCTCCCTCTCTCTCTCTACCTGCCTCTCTGCCTACTCATGATCTCTGTCAAATAAATAAATAAAATCTTAAAAAAAAATAAAAGCAATTACTAGAAAAATTTTTAAAAAATCAAACCAGAGAGACAAAATATTTGCAAATAATTTGATGAAGGACTTACATACAGAACTCTTTATAACTCTTTATAATAAGAAAAAATTTTTGGTTAGCAAACTATTTGAACATACACATCACCAAAGAAGAGATGTGAATGACCAATAAGCACATGGAAACATGCTAACATCATTAGTTACTAAGGAAATGCAAGTTAAAATGAGATGCCACTTGTTAGAATGGCTAAAAGAAAAAACAGCTGACTGTAGGAAGTGCAGGTGAGGATGTAGAGCAAATGGAACTCTTTTACATGGTTGGTGAATATACACAACAAATTTGGAAAACAATTTGAGAGCTTCATATAAAGGTAAGATTTGTGCTTACCATATGACCCAGTAATTTCACTCCTAGCTATTTACCCAAGAGGAAGGAAGACTCACATACCAATAAAACCTGTAGTAACTGGTGCTGGCAACTTCATCCACAGTCACTAAAAATCAGAAATAACCCCTATGGTTTATCAACCGGTGAATGGATAAACAAAGTTTGTTAAATTCAACCACTCAACAATTAAAATAATACTCAGCAATGAAAATGAATGAATTACTGATGCATATACTAACATGATGAATCTCAAAAGCGTCATGCCGAGTCTAAGAAGTCACACAAAAAGGCTCCATGCTGTATGATTCCATGTATATGACAATTTATTACTTGTTTTATTGTTGTTTCTGGAGATTTTCTATTTCCTTCTTGTGTTTGTCTTTCCTTTTCACTCCAAGTGTCCCCCCTTAATATTTATATGACTTTTTTAAACAATATGAAATTCTTTACAAATTTGTATGTCATTCTTCCTAAGGGGCCAAGCTAATTTTTCTCTTTCACTTCAATTTTAGTATATGCACTGTCCAAACAAGCACTATATGATATTTCTTTAAAAGGCAAAAATAGGGGCGCCTGGGTGGCTCAGCGTGTTAAAGCCTCTGCCTTCGGCTCAGGTCATGATCCCAGAGTCCTGGGATCGAGCCCCGCATGGGGCTCTCTGCTCAGTGGGGAGCCTGCTTCCCCGTCTCTCTCTGCCTGACTCTCTGCCTACTTGTGATCTCTCTCTCCCTGTGAAATAAATAAAATCTTAAAAAAAAAAATACAAATTTCCAGTTACAGAAGGAATAATTCTAGGGATCCAATGAACAGCATGGTGACAAGAGTTAACACTGTCTGTCAGAGACACTCTCTGTCAAATAAATAAATAAAATCTTTTTAAAAAATTAA
The DNA here is from genome assembly GCF_022355385.1 of Mustela nigripes. Taxonomy (NCBI): domain Eukaryota; kingdom Metazoa; phylum Chordata; class Mammalia; order Carnivora; family Mustelidae; genus Mustela; species Mustela nigripes. Next base: position 31,989,781 of record NC_081557.1, read on the forward strand.
TAAATAAAAGGCAAAACTATAAGCAACTGGGTCAGAGTTGCCAGGAGCTAGCATGAGGTAACATTTCAGGGATAATCGGACTATTTTATATCTTGAGTGGTTGGTGAATTTTTAAAAATGTTTGAATGTACACACAATTGTACAATTGCATCCTATTAAAATGACATTGAAGGAAATACACACACACACACACACACACACACATATATACAGAATTTTTTTTTCAGAGAGGAAATAGGGGAGGACAAAGAGAGAGGGAGAGAAACTTAAGCAGCCTCCATGTCCAGCATGGAGCCTGACACAGGGCTCGGTATCACAACCTTGAGATCATGACCTCAGCTGAAATCAAGTGAGACATTTAACTGCTTGAGCCACACAGGCACCCTTATTGGGGCATATTTTTAAAAGAGTGATGTAATATACCCAAAGAGGGTTTATTTTAAAATTTCTAAAATGATTCACATAAAATTATCTATTTTTTTCATAAAATAATCTATTAACATCCATTCCTGATTTTTAAAGACCTCAATAAACAAAAAAGTAATAATGTAACTTACTATGTTACCAAAACATAACTTTATGAGGAATTACCTGTAATTCTCAGCCAAGATTCTTCTAAGTAATAAAATGCGAGAAAAAGAAATGAAATGAAAAATCAGAAAAGTAGAGACAGTTATAATTATTTATAGATTATATAATGTGCCATATGGAAAAACCAAGAAAACAAAGACAAGGAAATCCTGTTACATGTTTCAGTATAGATGAACCTTGACAACACTACACTAAGTGAAATAAAGCAGTTATGAAAAGATAAAAACTGTGTTCTCCCACTTATATGAAACATCTAAAGTAGTCAGAACAATTAAAAGAGAAATTACAAATAAAGGGCTTGGAGAGGGAAAAGGGAGTTGGTATTCAGTGGATATAGAGTTTCAGTTTTGCAAGGTGAGAGGTCGATAGAGCTTGTTGCACAATAATATGCATATAATTAACACCACTGTATTATACACTAAAATGGTTAAAATTATAAATTTTATCTTATGAGTTTTTTAACCAATATAAAAAGTACTATTGGAACTAATTACACTATTTGTCTATTACTGAACAATAATTTATGAATAGAATGCTATAGAAAAGTAGCAACCAGTTGGAAAATATCATGGAAAAATAGGTGCCAGTAGTAATAACAAGAAGAATGATATAATACCTTGGATGAAGCAAAACTTGCAGAACCTATTTATTTATTTATTTATTTATTATTTATTTGAGAGGGAGAGAGAGAGAAAGCACAAGCAGTGGGAGGGGAAGGGGGAAAAGCATGTAGGTCTTGATCCTAGGTCCCGGGGATCATCATCTGAGCCAAAGGCAGATGCTTAACTGAATAAGCCACCCAGGCACCCAAACCTATTTAAAATAACTATAACTTTATAGGTATGTCTAGCAAAATTTTTCTAGATATGTCTCTTTAGGCAAGGGAAATAAAAGCAAAAATAAACTGTTTTCAGTTACAACTTTTTTTTAAAGATTTTATTTATTTGACAGGGAGAGATCACAAGTAGGCAGAGAGGCAGGCAGAGAGAGAGAGAGAGAGAGAGAGGAGAAAGCAGGCTCCCTGCCTAGCAGAGTGCCGAATGTAGGACTAGATCCCAGAACCCTGATATCATGACCCAAGCCGAAGGCAGAGGTTTAACCCACTGAGCAACCCAGGCGCCCCCCTAAAAATAAACTAATTTCAAAATAAAAAGCTTCTGCACAGAGAAGAAAACAACAAACAAAATTAAAAGGCAACCAGCTGAATGGGAGAAGATATCTGCAAATGACATATCCAATAAAGGGTTAGTATACAAAATATATAAAGAATTTATATAAATCAACATCCAGAAACAAAGAATCCAATTAAAAAATGGGAAGAAGAAATGAACAGACATTTTCCCAAAGATATGCAGATGGCCAAGAGACAATTGAAAAGTGGCTTAACAGCTCATCAGGGAAATTCAAATCAAAACTACAATGAGATAGCACCTCAAAGAAAAATAAAAGAAAAAAAAAAGAACAATGAGATAGCACCTCAAACCTGTCAGAATGACTAAATTCAACAACACAAGAAACAAGAGTTGCTGAGGATGTGGAGAAAAAGGAACCCTCTGGCACTGTTGGTGGGAATGCCAACTGGTGTAGTCACTGTGGAAAACAGCATGGAGGTTCCTCAAAAAGTTCAAAAAATAGAACTCTCTTATAAGCCAGTAATCATGCTACTGGGTATTTACCCCCAAAACACAAAAACGCTAATTCAAAGAAATATATGCCCCTCTGTGTTTATAACAGCTTTAATTACAATAGCCAAATTATGGAAGCAGCCCAAGTGTCCATCGATAGACAAATGGGTAAAGAAGATGTGATACACACACACACACACACACACACACACAGGAATATTACTCAATTATAAAAAAGAATGAACTCCTGCCATTTGCAATGACATGGATGGAGCTAGTGAGTGCAATATTAAGTGAAATAAATCAGAAAAAGACAAATACCACACACTTTCACTCATATGTGTAATTTAAGAAACAACGAAAGAACAAAGAGAGACAAACCAAGAAATAAACTCTTAACTGTAGAGAACAAACTGATGGTTACCAGAGGGGAGGAGAGTGCAGGGATGGGTTAAATATGTAATGGATATTAAGGAGGGCACTTGTCATGAGCCCCAGATGTTGTACGTAAGTGATAAATTACTAAATTCTTTACCTGAGACTAATATAACACTGTGTGTTCACTATACTGGAATTAAAATACAATAAACAAAACAACTACAAAACTTTACTGAAGAACATAAATGAAAACTTGAGTAAATGGTGAGACATGGTGTGTCCTTCAATATAAGGCTGATTATATTAAAGATGCAAATTCTTCTCAGATTAATCTATAATTTAATGAAATTTCAATAAATGTTCCAATTGTATATTTTAAAACTCAAGTATAATTTTAAGCATATCCAGAACATTAAGGTCTGAGAATAGTCTAGAACATTTTTTAGAAGTATTATAAACAGTGTAAAGGACACAGAGGTAGTTGTCCTAGATATTAAATATTAGAACATATTATAAAATAACAGTAATTAAAACTGTGGCACTGTTTTATTTTTCATTTTCAGAAAAGACAGGAAATTTTTTGGAACACAATGATAAGTTCAGAAACATACCTTTGTATATAATGAACTTGATAAGTGATTGAAAATATTGAGAAAAAGATCTAAGGTCCATTATCAATAAGTAGAGGTGGGACAACTGGCTCGTCATTTGGGGAAAAAATGTTAAATCCTTATTCTTTGTGACATATCCAAATAAATTCCAAATGCTCCATTTATTTAAATGTAAAAGATAAATATCCAGCTAATTATAGAGTGGAAGAGGACTTGACAAGGTTGAGTTCTGATATAGATCTATAAGGAAAGGTCGACAAGTTAGAACAAAGTTAAAACTTAATGAAAAGAAGCAAATGACAACAGAAAACACATTTGCATTACAGGAGATCATCAAAAGAAAAAGAGACTTCTTACAAATAAATGAGATGAACATTTAACTAGAGATACAGGCCATGGACATAAGGAGAAATCCATAATATAATTCACAGAAATAGGAAATGCACATCAGAAAAAATATCCAACTTCCTAGTAATCAAATAAATCCAACTTAAAATTGGAATTTGGGGGCACCTGGGTGGCTTAGTTGATTAAGTGTCCAACTCATGGTTTCGGCTCAGGTCATGATCTCAGAGCCATGAGGTGGAGCCCCACGACAGGCTCTGCAATCAGCATGGAGTCTGCTTGAGATTTTCTCTCCCTCTCTCTCAAGTAAATAAATAAATCTTTTTAAAAAATCTTAAGAGAAAATCGGAATTTGTTTTAATTTAATTTTATTTTATTTTTTTTTAAATATTACCTGCAGTGTTCATCTTTGTTATGCTGATGATAGATATGAATTTATACCACTTTATCAGGAAATCTGGTAATACCTTCTAAAAATTCAGAAGTATTTGTATCTTTTGACTCAGAGATGTCCCTGCAAAAAAAATTTATATTAAAGAAAACATTAGGGGCACCTGAGTGGCTCAGTGGGTTAAGCCCCTGCCTTCAGCTCAGGTCATGATCTCAGAGTCTTGGGATCCAGCCCCGCATGGGGCTCTCTGCTCAGTGGGGAGCCTGCTTCCTTGTCTCTCTCTGCCTGCCTCTCTGCCTACTTGTGATCTCTCTCTGTCAAATAAATAAATAAATAAATTCTTAAAAAAAAAAAAAAGAAAGAAAACATTGTTCAAGAGTGCAATCTGCAAGAATATTCAATAGAACATTGTTCATAAGTATTAAAACTTAGAAACAGCTGAAACAGATTGGTTTAAAAAATGTCTGACTGAACACAAGATTGCATCCTTTGCAACTATTGACATGACATTGTAGGAAAATATTTAATTCCATAGAAAGCTGCTTAAGGAGAAAAGTAGATGCAGTATGATCTCATTTGGTAAATTAAGAAAAAATACAAAGAGTGGAACATACAAGTCAAAATGTTAATAATGACTTTTCTCTTTTGTATCCTATATTATCTAAATTGTCTAAAGTGAAAAACTCCATTTAAAAATGATCCATTGCTTATTTTGTTTATATGTTGTCCTTATGTTGCAGAGTAAATCTAACCATCTTCATACATATGTGATTCTAAATGTCAAGTTTGGGCCATATTTTTATCATATCATATTCCAATTATTTATTTAAATGCCTATCTCTAGCAGACCATGATATCTTTCAGACTTATTCATCTTGAGTATGTAATACAATATTCCTTACACGTGATGAATAAATATTCAAATTAAAAAAAAATGATGCTTCACCAAGTAAGAGATGGGGAGACAAACACATGTCAAGATGCTCACTTTCAATAGTTAAAGAAATACAAATTAAAACCACAATGAGATACCATTTCATACCCATTAGAATGACTGAAGATTTTTTTAAATGACAATACAGAGTTCTAGTAAGCAATGAACTCTCATATATCACTGGTAGGAATGCAAAATGGGAAGCTACTTTGGAAAACTTTGACAGTTTCTTAGAAGGCTATATACACAATGTGCATAACACGCAGCAACCCCAGGTACTTACTCAAGAGATATGGAAACATGTGTCTTTCATGCAAATATTTATAGCAATTTTATCCATAATTAACCAAAACTAGAGACAACTCAGTGGTTCCTCCACTTGCGCATGCATAAATAAATTGTACTATGTACCATACAATAGAACACTGCTCAGCAGTGGAAGAAATAAATAATGGATACAAACAACAACACAGCTGAATCACAAAAGCAATATGTTAAAGGAAAGAAGCTAGACATACGTGGCTACATAATACACGGTTTTATTTATATGTCATTTTGGAAAGGAAATATCAGTGGTTGTCAAGGAGGAAGTGGTGAGAGGGGTTTAATTGCAAGGGAACTTTCTGGGATGATGAAATATTCTATACCTTGATTGGTCCCATAATTGTATACCTTTATTCTTATCAGACTGTGTACCTAAAAAAAGTGTGAATTCTGCTGTCTGTAAATTATACTTCAATAAATTTGACTTATAAAAACTATTCATATACACAATGTATACTCAAAGTATGCACATAGGCATTAAATGTGGGGAATTGTTCTTTTACTTATCATTTTTATTTTATTATGATTTAGGAGTGGCAAAAAGTCATGAGTGTACTAGTAATTTTATATACTAATTGCCCATAGGCACCCTTTTGGTGAACTATATATACAGTTTTATAATTCTTCTACTTTTGTAGTTTAATTACATTAATGGAAACAATTTTATACCTAATAAATACCTCAATTTGTGTTTTATATGTCTTTGCTTTCTTCATTTCATTTGCCTCGTACTTCTTTGCTACTGCATTTGATACATTTAGAGGTCAGTAATAGATTGGGAATAAAAAAAAGAAAAACTGGTTCTTCAGTACAGATAGTTCTAGAAGCACCATTCTGGAGGCAGGGAATGTAAAGCTTTGCCCCCCTTCCTTGTCTCTGTGTGTTGTTTCCCTTGTAACTGGTTTGGATCACTTTCCATCCTGCAGAGCCAATCTCCTCTTTACTAGCAGGTAACAATTTTAGAAATTCCACTGGGTCTCAAGTTCAAGATTATTTTCCAATGCAGCTCTACTGACAATCTATGATTAATTTTCAACTCTTTCTGAAATTGGCATTTGACGATGGAGGGAATGATTGGACACATCAAAACTTTAACATGAAGATCCTTCCAGTTTAAAAACCCTGAGATTCTACCAATCTCCACCAAATAAATAAATTTATTTATTTAAAACAAACAAACAGTGCTCTGGGGTTTTGCCAGCGTCAATGCACAGAGAAACCTCCTTACCCTAATCCTTTTCACCAATCCTGGCCACTTCCCTTCAATCCAGCCAACGGTTACAGATACCTCTTCTTTATCAGGTCCCAACTCATGAATAAGTCTATAACAGGGAAGATGAACTAAAATCTGTGTCCTCCAGGAATGTATAGCTTATCTTATGATAAGAATTGGTTTTCAAAACAGTGATTTCAAAGCCAGTAAGATCAATAATTATCAAGAAACATTCAGTTGGGTTTTCTTCCATAGGTATTTAGAAAATTAGCTTGATTTTTATAAACTTCCATTCTCCTATTGCCTTGGGCTTCTGTTTAAAATTGTTCTGCATTTACTTATATACTTAGAGGTTTTTCAGTTGAGATAATAGACAAGTATTAATTTCCTCTGGTTTGTCGATATGTTCAAGTATTGGAAGATAAGGTGTATACAGAGATCCCCCTTTCCAATCTTTTTCTCTGTTGAAATGTAAAGCCCAGTTCCTTAAGAGATCATGATCTAAATGATTTTCATTTTGAAACTAATTGTTTAAGCCCAACCACCAATTAAAAAAAAAAACAACCACCTTCTTTCTGGAATTTTTTATGAAAAGTTCTGACTTTCCTGTTAGCTCTCCATTTTTGTATATTATAAAATGGGATTTATGTAATTTATCGTATTTCCCTTTGGTTTAAGCCAAAGATTATGTCTCCAGTTTATAATTACTTAATCTTCCCTTTATATGATTAAAAACAAAAAAACTGTCTTGCAACTTTATTTAAGCTATCTCAGAACTTCTGTGGAAGATATACAGCACTCAAAAGTAGAATGATTAAATTAATAATGGCAGTTTAAGAATGGGTTCTATTAGGTCTTTCCTTTATTTGCACTACTATTTTGTTTAATTACTTAGTTTTCAAAAACTTTCAAGAGCCTCAATGTATTCTTTTAATGTAATCATAATGATATATAATCAGGTATGAATATTTATTACATCAAAATTGGATATTGTTTATTATTTCCCTCCTGATGAAATCAAGGATGACTTATTAGGTTTCGGGGGGGGGGGAGATAATTTTTTTTAAACAAAAATAAAAAACTTAATAAGTAACTAAAACCATGTAGTGGGGAATTCTATTCCCCAAGAAAATCCTAGGTAAAAATTTGAAATTAGG